>NW_027457042.1:0-85000 GCF_040206685.1 Ascaphus truei
GAAATCTCAGCAAAATATTCCATCTAATAGCAAAAATATCAAAACTGAAAAAAAAACTATCCCTAACAGACCAACAACAAATGACAAAATCAAAGAAAAATGGTTCGATAAGGAATGCAACACCCTTAGAAAAAGCCTGCAAACAATATCAAACCAAAAACACAGAGACCCAAACAATACAGAACTATGAATGAGGTACCACCAACACCTGAAGCACTACAGGCACCTCCCTAAGGAAGAAAAAACACACAACCACATTGCCAAAAAATTAGAAAGAATTGAAGAAGCATTAGATGAAAATACTTTCTGGCAAACCTGTGTAGCCGTGACCCTTGATTCACCCCGAGTAATGAGAGGTTGCGCTTGCACGGAGTAGTTGCAGTAGCCCGCGAAGGAGGAGGATACATATTGGCGGGAAAGGAGCAGTCCCCTTGACCCAGCAGCCCCCACGGGGAGGGTCAGGTGAGCGCGTTTAGCCTATGGGCGGGAGGAGTTGCCAGAGATATAGTCAGTGGTTGCGCGCAACGTGGAGTTAGAGCATCGTGGAGAGACGAGGAGACGGAGACACTTGCGCTGGGAGGTTGTACCCCCCCCAGGCGCAGTCAAGGTGCCCCGGCCCCAGTTAGCCTTGAGTCACCGTAGAGACAAGCGGAGCTAGGGACACCCTTAGTAAGGGATTTACCCCCCCTAAAACTACTGCTGTGTTCGGGACTATCTTGTCGGGGAGAAGCGCCCCATATTCGCAGCGTGGAATCCCCAGACTCTTTTTGAAGAACCGTAGCAGTTCCGAGCACCGGAGTGCTCTGGCAGGAATTTCATCAAGTGCACCAACTCTACCCTTTCAATCACCTAAGACCTAGTGGCTGCGCAGTCACCCATACACATACACACGCGGCCGTTGGAAGCAAGATAACTGATTAACGTATTTGGACACGGGTGGGAACACCCCGGTGGTGGGGATTGGGGGAAAGTTATTGTTGGCGTCCGCCGAGGCGCAAGTTATTGTTGGCGTCCGCCGAGGCGCATAATTGTGGACGTCCTCCGTGGTGTGTTAAATGTTGTGTACCAGCGGATTGGAATGTCATGGCATGCAATGTATCGTAAGGTTGATTTATCAGTAAACAAGATTGGTTTTATAACATGGTCGTGTGAGAGAAATTCTTGTATAGAGGTCCTGCGAAGACTCCCCCTATTGGCGGGATCTGTCACAGGTGGAGGCGCTGCACCGAATATATATATATATATATATATATATATATATATATATATATATATATATATATATATATATATATACACCCCGGGCTCTCCGTGGCAGAGGCTCAGGCCCCTGTGAGTCAGCAGGTAAGCACAGCACAGAGTAACAGCTTGCCAAGCGATAGGAAGCAGTGTTACACCTGGAAAACATCTGGATACAAAGCAGAATAACAGACACCTGGCCATTCAGAATGGCAACATCTGGAAAAACTACTTCAAGGACCTTTACCAAGAAATCCCAGAAGAAAACCTGACACAAGAACAAAAACAAATCTTCACCAAACAAACATCACTGGAGAACACTATAAAAAGATAACCAAAACCCTCTGGACATTACCAATCACAATCCAGGAAATAAAAGAAAAAAATAAAACTAATAAAAACCAAGAAAGCCAGCGGACCAGATGGCATTCTACAAGAGATGCTGAAGTATAGCAATCCATCTATACAAGAAGCAATACTGAAAATGTTCAACCTGGTCCTCACTACTGGCTACTTCCCTGAACTATGGAACGAAGGACTGATAACCCCTATGCACAAGAAAGGAGACAGGCTGGACCCATCCAATTACAGAGGAATCTGTGTCAGCAGCACCCTGGGGAAACTGTTCAACAGCATCTTGAACAGCAGAATCCTCACCTTCCTGACAGAGCAGTGTACTGAGTAAGAGCCAGACAGGCTTCCTGCCAAATCACCGCACCACGGATCACATCTATACCCTACACAGCCTGATTAATAAGCACGTCCACAACACCAACAAGGGCAAAATCTTTGCTTGATTTGTGGACTTCAAAAAAGCCTTTGACTCCATCTGGCAGCCAGGCCTATTGCTGAAAATACTAGACAGCGGAATAGGGGGGGAGAACATACGACACAATCAAAAGTATGTACTCTGAAAACAAAGGCTGCGTGAAAGTTAATAACTAAAGGACAGACTTCTTCCATCAAGGCCGTGGAGTTAGACAGGGCTGCAGTCTGAGTCCCACACTTTTTAACATTTACATCAATGAGCTTACAGCAGCCCTAGTATCCTCATCAGCACCTGGGCTCAACTTGGCTGGAACTGAGATTAAGTCTCTTCTATACACAGACGACCTGCTCCTGCTGTCTCCAACAGAACAAGGCCTCCAACAGAAACTGGCAATACTAGAAAAATTCAGCCAGGCCTGGGCACTCTGTGAACCTAGAAAAAAACAGAATAATGGTATTCCAGAAAAAATATAAAAAACATCCAACCATATCGCAATTCACACTGGACGACAATGCACTGGAACAGACAGCGAGTTACACATACCTAGGTCTAACAATCAGCTCATCAGGGAAATTCAGCCTGCCCATAAATACACTGAAGGAGAAGGCCCGCAGAGCATTCTACACAATAGGGAAACAGATGTACCACCTCAAACCACCAATACGAATCTGGATGAAAATATTCAACAGCATCATCACACCCATCCTTCTGTATGGCAGCGAGGGGTGCGGCCCTGTAACATACCCAGACTCCACAAAATGGGATACCAGCCCAACAGAAATACTGCATCTGGAATTCTGCAAAACACCTTCTCCAAGTACACAGGAGTACATCAAACAATGCATGCCGGGCTGAGCTGGGCCGCTTTCCTCTACTGCTCACTGGACAGAAGAGAGCACTGACATGCTGGGCCCACCTAAACACCAGCCATCCACAGTCTTACTGCTACAGAGCAATGAGAAGCCAGGACCTCCTCACTAAACTCTGTGCCATCAAATAACTTGTCCTCTCACTCCAAGGACAAAACCCCACACAGATCAACAACCTGCCGAAAAAATAAATCAACTCAATCGCCAACGAAATGAAGAAGCGGTATGTGACTAGGTGGGACAATGAAATCCAGCGCTCAAAGAAGCTGGAAACCTACCACAGCCTACAGAGAGAATACACTCTGGCACCCTACCTACTGAAGGTAAAAGACCCAAAGCAGAGACAGACCCTGGGCCAGTACAGAATAAGTGCCCACAGCCTAGAAATAGAAACAGGCAGACACAGACAGAACTGGAAGCCGCGGGAGATGAGACTGTGCCAAAGATGTGAGCTAGGAGAGGTAGAAGATGAAATACACGTCCTGTTGCGTTGCACACAATACTCTGAAATGAGGAGTGCCCACCTAGAGAAACTCACTGCACTTATCCAGAACTTTAATAATATAGAGGAGAACCAAAAAATAGCGATCCTCCTGGGAGAAGATGAAACCACAGCAGAACTGGCTGCACACTATGTCAGCACCTGCCACAGGCTGAGAGACATCCACTAACCCCCACATCCCTGTGTGAAACTGTTACCCATATACCGTGCAACCATTATACCCTACCCCCTAGTATTCATGTAATCATTGTCCCCCACCCCCTATTATTCACGCGAGGGCAAGACAGAGGGCGAGACTTCAACTTACACACACACACACACACTCTCTCCCACACACACACACTCACTCCCCCACTTACACACACACTCCCCCACTTACACACACACACACACACTCCCCCACTTACACACACACACACACACACACACACACACACACACACACACACACACACCACTCTGGTATGCTGCATCTCCCTCCTCACACACAACCACACTCTCTCTCTGCCACTTACACACACACAGACACCAAACCCCTCCCCTACGCGAGAGCGAGTGTCCGCCCTCTCAAATTCCTCCCTCTCCCTCTTATCAGCGGTGCCGACAGGAGATGAAATACAGCAGTGACCGGGGGGATGCTCTTATGTCTGAAGCCGGCTCACTGGAGTGGTATGCTGCATCTCCCTCTCCCCCCCCCTCTCTTACCTGCCATGAGAGTGAGGAAATCCAGCCTGGGGGGCTCCCACCGTCCGCCTCGCCCGCGATACACACGGAAGCAGAAGCAACACGAGCAGCACTTCCTCCAGCCACACAGCGCCGCTCCACAGACACATCCAGCTAAAGCCACAATCTCCAGGCCTCTCTGCGCCTCTGGTCCCGGCAGTTGCTAGGAGATCCTTAGTGGGGGAGGGCGTGCCTGTATGCGCCTGCGTTGGTGTGTGGTGTAGCGTCACTGCAGTGCCTCCAAGGGATGTCTTCGGCTGGGCTATCCTTACGGCGTCCCGCGTTGCTAGGTGACCCGCTTGATCGTGTCCCGGCATCCTGAAATGAGCCACAGCACAGCAACGGCACTCTACAGGGGGTTAAATGCACTCCTCCGGGCGATCGGGGGTTGCATTTGTCGAACACTGGCCATAATCATGTGTGTGCATGGTCCTTCTCAGCTTCAAACACTCTCCGGATTGGACAGCTGATTAAAGAGACAATGCTGAATGGCCTAGCCGCCCCCTCTCCATGGTTTTGTATGAGAACTAAACCTATATAAGCCCAGAAAGACTTCCAGAGATTCAGAGAAACTCTGCGTCCGGTGGAACCGTTTGTTGACTGTTTTGAAGCAACATGCTCCAGCTGCTGGAGGTCCTCACCCAAACCTTTCTGAGTTCCAGAGGCCTCACAGTCTGCAAGAACTTATCCACAGGATAAGCAAGCTTAAGCGACATCATGAACTCTAGTAAGAGTTTATGTTCTATGTTTTCCCCTTTTAATTTCTATTGGGCTAGGCCTGTACTATTACCTTGTCCCCCTAGTATCCCTAGAAATGGTGTGATCTGCATCCGGGTCATGACAATGCATATGCAGAAAACACGTCCCCATCAAGCTCTTGAAATATCCACAACTGGGTGTCGTCTCTCAGACAGAGGTAAATAAGGTTTATGTGCAATGCAGCAAGTAAAGTGTGGCATAGATTTCCATATCCCAGTGGTCAGCCAACTATGTTACAGATGCACATCATACACAGATACAGTTGTATTGAGGCATACTCACAGACACCATGCAATGCCGATTTGGCAACCAATTGTTTCCTGTCTGCCGAGAGCTGCTGACCCCTATTTGTAGTAGCACTGGTAATGCTTGTTGACTTCCACAATGGAGGTTGAGTATTGCCGGTAGACCGTGTAATCTTCAGCAGCACACCTTCAATTATAAATGCCATTTATAATGAATGTGTTATATTACATACAAGCTTCATTACCCTGTCAGAGAGACGACAATACGTCCAAGGGGTATGGACATTCCAAGAGCTTGATCACAACTGTTATAATGCAGACAAATACTTTTTGAACTCAGAACAGCTCAAGATACTTCAACAAGTGGGGCATATTACATGACATCGAAAGTCCCCTATGGCCTATTATGGAGACTGAACCAAAACAACATTGTAATTGTGCATTAGGTGAGACTTATATTTGTTTGTTGAAGGGCATTCAGGGAGACATACTTCCAATTATACCACTATCCTGCTTATTATTGTAGTTTCTATGCACCTCCTATAGTTTTTTTTTAGATTTCTGAGGCATGAAGAAGTGTGGTAACTTTGCAACATAATCCTACATTTCCTATAAGGATATGTAATGATAGCTCAAACTTTTCATAACTGTGCATTGTACCATAATTTACCACATCATTGTTTTAGCATAGCACAATTATCGCCAGTGTATATTCCTCTCCCCTGTGCCTTATTCTGTCTGGTGTAATTGCTAATTTCCTATTATAAGACAATGATTAAAAGATGGGCCAATGGGGATCATATTAATAAAGGTTAACCCATTGTCCCTACCTATCTTAAGGGATCCTCAGGGGGTTAACCCAGTATCCCAGAGAATAATGTGATTGGGTTTATGTACCTCCCTGATTAGAATGAGTATGTTTTGCTGCTGCCCATGTGTGCAGGGCTGGTAATCACTCAGCGAGCCTGCACACACAGAGATAGGGTCCTGCTATCAGGAATGTGGGTGGGGAAGTGCCCCAGCCATTGTTAGGAGTGGGGAGGAGCGCTGACTCAGGTCTGGGGAACAATGTCTCACCGAGTGGCGCTATTGTTCAGTCCAGATTCTGAGGCGCCTATCTCTGAGGGATATATTGGGTTGTCTTGGGGAACCGTTGCTGGGTATAAGCCCCGTAGGTACAATTTCTACTTGTCAGTTTGAATTTCCCACACCTCTTCAAACCCACCTCTGTGGGGTGTCTTAGGGGCACAGTCACCTCCTGTGTCCCGGATTGGCTAATCAGACGAGCCTCTGCTCGGTGATTAGTCAGCACCCCGTCTTCCATGCTTTGCTATTAAGACAGGTAACCTATGTAAAGACAGAAAGTTACTCCCTGCACTTCAATCAATGGGTAGCAATAAATGGGGAAATAAATATACATAGTGAAAACTAAATCTATAAGACAAAGGAGACTTTTGGTTACATCCTTTTATCAAATAATGCCAAGCTTGGTAACCAACGTCAAGGTAAGTCTCAAAAGCAGGTCCCTATGCTAAATGCATATACATGTTCTGTGAAATATACCCTGTAAAGAGCTGCCAATTTCTCATTACTATGCCATCCGAGGTTTGTGCCGGAGATAAACCAAAGTGAGGCGTATAAGTGGAGGCGAGCAGGCGATTTGAACTTGCTATAGTGCAAATATCATCCCTGGATTACTGCGCTACCCACAGCGGACGGAGCGTGGAAGCCTCCCGGGTCAGACTTGGAAGCGGCGCCTGGCACCTAGTTGAGAAAGGATTCCCTGTTTGGGTGAGTTTGTGCCTAAACTGTGGGTAGCGCCGTCTGTCGACCTTGTTCAAAATGTGTGTGTGTGTGTGTGTGTGTGTTCCCGATGTTAAGTGTCCTTGTCTCCTGTGACTGATATCACAACCTGCAAATAATATTCACCTCCCCAGGACCAGCTGTGAGATGAGGGCCGGATCTTTTCCTGGGAGTGCGTCTGTTTCTCTCCTGGGCTTTGCATGCACAGTAGACCGTTGGCATCTCGTTTCTCAAGGTTACGATTCCTAGACAATGGAAAATTAAATAGAAACGTGTTATTGGGAGTTTTTAAAACCCACTATTTTGGGGTGGGGAGGGGGAGATATTTTGCACACCCACAGGTTCCTAGTTTATGGTTGTGCTACTCCCCAATGTTGCTGTGATTAAGGATAAACAGCTGCTATAAAAATAAGAGTTTTCTAAGAGGTTTCAAATACGATGTTATGTCAATGTTTCTCCATAAGAGGAAACATTGAGGAATTCAAAATAAAATGTAATATATAAATAAAAATAAATATAAATAAAAAGGCAAAACCTACATCTCAGATAACAGATTTGTATAATGAGTCCATTCACTTCTCCATCTCACCATTATGTGTCTGTAGTGACGATGATGGGATAAGCTGCCTAACCAGGATCACCTTACAGTGGGGGATTTGTGGAGACTAATTAGCAGAGAAATCATTATCCTCCTGACAATGATGGATGACATTAAACTATAAGGTCACATAGAAAGCTATCACAGAGCCCTTACCCCACCTCCTCCCACCCCCTCCGCACAGCGCTAGGTACATGGCCGCCGCTGCTTCTCCTCTTGCTCCTCCGTCTTATTACATGAACCACATTCACCCACCGTGCAGCCTCCGAACTAAAGCCCGGTGCGCGGGGGATCACGGGAGATGTAGTTCCGGGGAAGTGAAGCTGGGAGTCAGGGACATGCATAGTAATGTATTGCAATGGAGACCTTACTGCGTATGCCCATTATCAAGAGTCTCGGTCACCATAGAGATGATAGATGATGCACTCGGCGGCCATGATTACTTTGGGCAGATCCCATTGAGTGTAATGATAACTAAGGGCAGAGGAATGAGGCAACCAAACTGTGCAAAAAAATGTGACTGGAATAACATGGGATCTTTGAATGAATATTACGGAGCTTGGATTTAGAATAGAGACAGTAATTGAATAGATGTAAAAATGTCACAAGTGATGTTGGGATAGTGAAGGAACAGCCCAAGTGTTTCTTATTAATGCGAGTGATACATTTGTGTTTTGCTGCCTTTCTCCCTCTATAGATGTTATGGGGAATGTGGCATCTCTGGCAGTCTCAGCACCTGTACATGTGTTTTGCTCAGTTATCATTTTGCAAATTCAGGATTTTACTCAATGTTTTTCATTACATTATGGGCTATTCAAGGGATTAAACCTAAATGTATCAAGAATTATGCAGCAATGTCAGAGTCCTATTGATTTGGACTTAATTCACACCAATTCTATTAAGGGAAGCCACACAACGTGCAGTGTGTCACAGAACTATCTGGGGGTGAAACCTGATTCAGATCACGTGAGAAATCCAGGTCTCCGGGATACACGTTAGTACCAAAGCAATACCGCCACCGTGTGGTCTGTGTGTGAATGGCAGATATTAAATCCTTTGGCCCTTTTTACCTTCTCTGTATATTTGTGTTGCTTTTTTTTTTGTGTGGTTTTAGGATTAAAAAAAACAGGACGTGATAAATATTTGCGATTTAGAGTTCTGACAAGTTATCACAAAACCACATCAACTGCTACTGAAATCTGAGGAAACACATGTTGCTCAGCCTTGTTTTTATACTAAAAAGGTGCAATCCCTGATAACAGATTGAACAAGGTGACAATAGAAGCCTTTAATGTAACACCTCCCAGCCTATTTAATGCAGATTTGACCGATTTCTAAATTAATGTCCAACCCAACAGGACAATGAGAAATATCACTTGTTATATTTATGTAAATGGAATAAAAAATGTGCGACAAACTATAAAAGGCCAATTTTGATAATGCAAATGCATGTGCTCGTATCTAACGCATGTGGCAAACACGGATTGCATGGTTTGTTACTAATCCCAAACTGCACTAGGATTTTCCCCCGATCAGATGCGTTATATACCATGCGGGTGTGAGGGCATCATTTCATGCACACTTATTCTGACACGTGCACATATAATCTGTATTTTAGTGAGGCTCAAAAAAAGTAAATGAGGGAAAATAATCGCAGGTTATTAACCCCAAATCCTACTTCCCGAGCACGAACCACATTACTAACACAGCAGCGCCACCCTGTGGGATGTGTGTGACCTGCAGATTATCTGAAGGGGATTCTCGGCGATTGTCACTTTGTCTGCGGTTCTCCCGCCTCTTACTAACAAAACAACACAAGTGCAGCAAACACGTGGCTGGGTAGGAAGCCAGAAAGAGCTAAAAATACATCACATAAGATACTTTATAATATATAATAGCTACAAAAGCAAATAACTGAGAAAGTGCAATGTATAATAGAACACTTCCCTTTTATCCCGAGCACAGATGACATATGAGCATATCTCTTATAGTGATAAAGTGGGTGGCTCTTAGAAGAGCCTTTGTGTTTGTGGGTCAGTGATGAGATCGGGGTTACTTGGCACTGGTGTACTTGGTGACCGCCTTGGTGCCCTCGGACACGGCGTGCTTGGCCAGCTCTCCCGGCAGCAGCAGGCGCACAGCGGTCTGGATCTCCCGGGAAGTGATGGTCGAGCGCTTGTTGTAATGAGCCAGACGGGACGATTCCCCTGCGATGCGCTCGAAGATATCATTCACAAAGGAGTTCATGATGCCCATGGCCTTGGAGGAGATGCCGGTGTCAGGGTGAACCTGCTTCAGCACTTTGTACACGTAGATCGCGTAACTTTCCTTCCTGCTCTTCCTACGCTTCTTCCCATCCTTCTTCTGGGTCTTGGTCACGGCTTTCTTAGAGCCCTTCTTGGCCGCTGGCGCAGACTTGGCTGGTTCAGGCATGTCGGGCGATGCTTCTTCTCCAAACAGCAGAGAAACAATGTCACCTAAACCCCCAGCAGCTCTATTTATAGGAGTCCTATGCAAACTAGCAGCCCCAGCATTCTGTTCGTCTATTGGCTGACTTTATCATGTGACCGTTTATGACATCATCAGTTTTCTTTCAAATTAGATGATTGGTGGTTACAGGATTATGGAACTGATTGGCTGTTTTCAAAACTGACCAATCACAGAGGAGTTCAGCTGCTGTCTGAGTGTATAAATAAGGGCACAGGGGGCGGGGTTTGTCACTTCTCCTGTTACCTGAGCTGCTGTCTGAGTGATACACGATGTCTGGAAGAGGCAAACAAGGCGGGAAAACTCGCGCTAAGGCCAAGACTCGCTCATCTCGGGCTGGGCTGCAGTTCCCAGTCGGCCGTGTGCACAGGCTGCTTCGGAAGGGAAATTATGCTCAGCGTGTGGGGGCCGGAGCCCCGGTCTATTTGGCCGCAGTGCTGGAGTATCTGACCGCTGAGATCCTGGAGTTGGCCGGTAACGCCGCCCGGGACAATAAGAAGTCCCGCATCATCCCCCGGCACCTGCAGCTCGCTGTGCGGAACGACGAGGAGCTGAACAGGCTGCTCGGAGGGGTCACCATCGCTCAGGGGGGTGTCCTGCCCAACATCCAGGCCGTGCTACTGCCCAAGAAAACCGAGAGCCACAAGCCGGCCAAGAGCAGCAAGTGAGCTTCACCCCCGAGACCAGGAGCAGAGATCCCCACATACCCAACACAAAGGCTCTTTTCAGAGCCACCCACAGCATCAAAAAAGCGTTATAGTATTTCACATTTCCTGCAGGACATGTTTTTATTATATTTCTATCTCCATTCTAAGTCACTTTAATTGTTTATGATAATAGTTCTCTTCATTTGTAAAGTAATGTATAATTAAGTCCATGTATGTGGAGGTGTCAGTTCTGTCATTAGAAACAGTACTGCGTTTGATACGACACTGCAGAAAGCAAATCAATATTTAATACCATAAAGGCACCTACTGTATATATAACTTGGGGGTGAACTTTAATTACCGACATAATGATTTTAAGGAAAAAATCCCATAAAATTGATGAACTGATTAAAGTGCATTTAGTTTGCTGGAACCATAACTATAAAGCTAAACAAAAAAAAACTGTTTCTAGTTCATCCCTAAATAAATTAAAACAAAGTAGTGTAGCATGGCTAATACACTATAAAGTAGTGTTTGTTTCTGTTTGTGATTATACAAAAGGCGCAACGTATTGGTATTAGGAGTCTATTCTTGAAACAATTTACCACACGGTGGCGCTGTTGGATTAGAAATCGGTATCTTCATTACTTGCTTGTAAAGGCTAAAACCTGTTTTTATATCGGACACAAATTCGCAAGCCATGAAGGTTTATTATACTGAAAATGTATATAATGTATCATTAAAGACAAGTGAGTAACATTGATGCAAGAACAATTTAAAAAAATAATTTTATTCAACCAACGTTGTTTACAGATTGCCCTCGAACATGCAAAATCAAGTCATAATATAATTAATGTTGACATGTTAGAAAATAAAATAGCATAATGGTATAGAAAAATTCAATAACCAAAAGGCAGAACACATAATTACAGCATCTGGTCTTCGAAATAAACAGCACAAGTTTTTTGGAGGTACAATTTATCAAATTAATTCCTTTATGAGCAAGAACAATAATCAGAATTTTTTTTTGTACCACTAATATACTCTGTGCTATAAACTAAAAATTACAGAACCTGTCCCTTGTGTCATTTTTTTTTCTTTTTTTTTTTAAATCTGAGGAACAGCAATGTCAAGTACGGTCCATCTGTGAGCATGTGGCCCATATACTCTGTCACGGACTGCACACAAGTGAGCATGTGATATGCAACCAGGGTTAATACACACGGCTACTCTAGCCAACTCACCTTTCTCCTGCACAAGGTACTTTCAATATGTTTATATTAACCCATTACTCAATTGCAATCCCATCTATGTGCGTACATCACTGGATAATTTAGGCAAAATATGTAATTATTTACCAGAGTCTCAGGTCCCTGTTCATTATAGAAAAAAAAAATGTGCACTTAACACACAATCAGTTGTAGCTAAATGTAGCAGCAATGAAAATACTCTCTACAAAGCGTGCACCAGTTTATTCTGAGCCCCAACACATTACGTATTAAATGTTTTAATACCCCCGTCCATGGTCAGTCCGGAGTCCCAGGGCTCTGTTCCCTGTATGGGAGCTGGCGGCACTCACAAGCCAATCGGATCTGGACTCAATGACCGGTTGGGCAGCGTGCTGCCACATGCCGTCTAAGCTCTGATCTGACAGCAAGGTATTGCGGAACTGCCGACTGTGCTCTGGCTCATTGGCCCTAGTCATACTGGCAGGGATAGGGTTGTCAGTTTGGTCAGGTTACACCCAGCTTACTTTACTGGTCTCCTCCAGGACATCCAAGGGATGAACTCCAATGTCCGGGGAGTGATGGTTTCATTCTTGGGACCCTGAACAAACATAGTGTCAGAGGTGGCAAGGTCTCAAGTCTGACAGCAGGTCACAGCCACAATGGGAAATAAATTTGGCAAAGAGCCAAGGATAGCGTTGCACCACGAGCAGGAACAGATGAAGAGGGTGTGGTAAAAACATAGTTATTGGCAACCAGAGAAACACACTAACATGTTTCGCTCCCACAATAGGGCACACTCGACGGACACACTCTACCCCTATTAGTGGCACATAAAATTGCCCTAATCAGTTCCCAACAACATGTTGGTGTTATGGCCTGGGAGGTCTCTGCCATTACGGATGCTCTGGGCCATGCCCTAATCGATGAAAACACGGGCCACCTGCAGGGACTTAGGGGCACCATCGGACAGGTGGCAGATGCTCTGGCCCAAACATATCAGGTTTGACAAGAGTTATGACCGTGCCAGGGTCCAACTGGCTGGCCACCATCATAGTGCTGATGGTATAAGGGCACAAATATTTCAACCGCACAATGATCTGCTCTAGCCCAATGGTGGCTCCTCTTTGTGTTGCAGCACAGGCAGCAATCTCGGCAGCCTCGGAGACTGGGACCTGGGTTGCCTGGGTGATATGGTTGGTCACCTGCTATTGCTCGAGCATGGGAATGTGACTTACCCTGGCGTTTATATGAGGAGCTGGGTTGTGGTTCCCATCGCAGGTGGATCGGTTCAAAGTGCAGTGGGGCAATCCACCCTCGGGTGGCACGCCCTGTTGAAACCAAAGCATTGCCACTTATGGGTAAACTTGGTGGTCGGGTTCTGGAACTAGGGGGCACTGGGCAGCTCCACAAAGATGCATCGGACCTTGGGGTTTATGTGTGCCGAGGAGGTTGGTGGCCAGGAACTGGAACACTCGGTTGGGGTTGTTGCCAGAATAGGAGTCGAGCCGCCATGAACTCATCCGTAATCTTTGCAGTTTGCTGAGCCATTGATGGTTTGCCATCCATAATGCATTCACTCACCTCCGGGAAACGTTTGAGTACAAATTGCTCCTTCACGATTAGGTTAAGGAATACATTGAAGGTACTCACTGAACACACAGTTACTCACCTCTTTGCATGATGGGCTGACCGGGCCACAGAGTCAGTGTGCAAATCCTTGGACCCCTTGTGCATGGCATGAAACTGGGTCCAGTAAGTCTCGGGCGTGATCTCATACTGAGGCCAGAGCAGTGCTTTTACCACCTGGTAGTCACCAGCATCCTCCCAAACCATTGCTTGATAGGCTTCCATATCTTTCCCACGCAGCTTGGGGAAGAAGCCTGTCACGGGAGACCAGATTTTTTAACACACTTCGCCAACTGGGGTCTGAGGGAGAAGAATCTAGCCTCAACTAGGTGCAGGGGACTGCTTCAGTAGATTTGCCCTGTACAGCTCCTTCTCAGTGCTATTGTCCCAATAGCACTATTTAAAATCCCGCCAGTTGCCTGTCCGATCAGCTTCAAAACGTGTCTGGTACTCTGATCGGCTTCTCCCCTTACATAGCTCTCGGGCTCCTATACTTTTCATGGAGCAGGGGCAACCAGCCAATCGGAGGACGTTGTCTTGTCCGGCTGTACAAATCAGAGGAGGGGGCCGGCTTAGTCACTCTTGACCGCCCCTCGAGTAGGGAGGGTCTAGCGAGTGGGAAATTTGAAATAGCCAATGGAAATTGTGCCTATGGGACTCAGACCCGGCAACGGTTGAACTAGCCAGCCCCATACATCCCGCTGGGTAGGCACCTCAGCCTCTCAGGTGAAAAAAGTATTTGCACCAACGAGAACCATTTCCCCGGACCTGATTACCATCCCTTCCCTGCTCACCATTGTCCTCATACTCACACCGACCCCACCTTCTGTCACAAAGCAGCTTTTCTCCGAAATGCTAGCAAAACAAAAGGCAGTGCTGGCTGCCTTACTAAATGTATGGGGAACATACTGTACTACTACAGGGCACAAAAGTGCCTTTTTTTTACCGATACAATCCCTGTTCCCAATTCCTACTGTTTTCCCCCTTCTAGAGATTACACAGTGATTAGCTCTTTTCTGGAAGAGGTTACACAAAATACATTATACACAGGCCAAACGAGCCTCACCGAGGTTGCTATTACACAAAGTTTTGGGGTATCCAGCCGGGCTTCATCTTTATTATGTGAGGTAGGCTTCCCCATACCATCAAATATCCCCCTTTAAGATGAAGGCTCTGGGAAAGCTACCCCATCAGGTGTCTCTCCAAGGCTGAAGACCCTGGAAGTCCGTTTATCGGGGCTGGGATAATCATGCTGGGAATGACTATTGGCGTTGCTGTGCTCATTGCACTTTTTTGTGTTGAATGGTAAAATTAAACTCCTGGAGGTCACACCAACTTCCCATTTTCACCTTACACCCGCTGCAACAAGCTAAGGGGGTTGCGATCAGTGATCACAGTGAAAGGCTTCCCGTAAACATGACCTATAAGTTCTTGAGAACCCACACATTGTTGAGACCCTCTTTCTCGATTGTGGCATAGGTGAACTCCCAAGGCAACAGCTTGCAGCTTAGGTAGGTGAACGTATCCTCGCTGCAATCCTCACCTACCTGGCTTAGCACAGCACTGATGCCATAAGTTGAAGCATTGGTTTGCACCAAAAATCGCTTGATGTTATCGAGGACAACCAGGATCAGAGCACTGGCTCGAGCATCTTTGAAAGCCTAAGGGGAAGGGCAGTGGGAACAGCGCTAATGCAATGAAAATAAAAAATTAGTGACAATTAGACAACTAATAAATATACATACACCCCTAAATATTGAGGTGAAGGCAGCCAGGAAAAATAGGTGACACAAACCAGAAAACACAGTAAAAACAGATAAACCGGCGCCTAAAGGAAATAAAAATCTGACCAAATATAGTCCGATTCAAAAGGCTGGGATGAGTTCCATGGAAGTGTCCTCAATGTAATCTCAGACAAACAGACATGTAAGACGACAACATGAACGAGAAAAAAAGAAAAAAAAAAAGATCATAGTGCAACTAAATACAAACAACAAATCACTGATATAGTATGCAAAATAAGACAGCAGTTTAATACAATGATTAAAAAGTAAATATAAAACAACAAACGTGCTAGTTGGGCAGAAACCACTAATGAAGTGATGGCATCCAGTGGGGCTAAAATTGAGACCCTACTTACAGCAATGCTGATATGTATACACAAAAAACAAAACTGTGCGCTACTACCTAACTACCTATAAAGTTTAAATGTATAAATATATACAGTGCAGTGACTATACCATCAATTTAGTGATAAAAAATTTATAAAAAATTAAACCACAACTCCCACAGTGAGATAATTATACATTAAATAATAAGTGCCACATAACCGTGTTGGGGATAATGGCGTCTGCAGCTGTAAACGCAGGGGTGGCTCAGCATTTTTTCGCAGGGGTGGCTCAGCTCAACCTGGCTGCATGAAGGGAAATCCCCTTGGGAGTGAAAAGACTGACGTCCTGCCCCAGAATCAACTGAGCTGCAGCAGCAGAGGGAAGCAAGCACCTGAATCTACAGCTAACAGCTGCCGAGTGGTAAACAGTGTGATACACACTACATGCCTTTTACCAACTTTTTTCATGTACGCAGATATATTACCCCCTTTTTAATTCTATAATATATTGTTGAATTTGCTTCACTATTTGGCGTTGTGCGCTGTTTTCTTTTGTTTCCTGATATGTATACGCCTGTAGCTCAATCACACTTAACACTCCGAGGCCTGGAGGGAGGATGATACAGCTGGACCGCCTAGAGACTCTGCACCGCTGGGAAGCACAACTCCTGTGGCTCCACGCCACCAGCCGCCACAACTGTCCTCAAACGCGGGTCAGCTCTTGGGTAGAAAGCCGCCCAAACTCAGTGCCGCCGAAGGACTCACTGGGACAGTCACGCAGACCAGAGGTCTCGCGATAGTCAATGACGTCACCGCTGTGAGCCGGAACAGGGGAGGGACGCACGCAAGTGCTAAGGGCTCAGACAGCCAAGGCCACGGAGGGAGGTGGAAGGGCTAACAGGGAAGGAAGCCAAAATGTCTCTGCCAGAGAATAATCCACCCTACGCGTCCTTTGCACCAAGAATCGCTTGATGTTATCGAGGACCACCAGGATCAGAGCACTGGCTAGAGCATCTTTGAAAGCCTGTAACGCTGCCCACACTCAGGAGACCAGGCAACTAGCACCAACAGCATCTTCTTTGTTAAATCAGTCATGGCTTGAGCCAGGGCACTATACTGGGGCAAAAACACTCTATAGTAGCAGGTGGTACTTATAAAAGTGATTACCTGCTTTATAGTGTGGGGGACTGGCCAGTCCACTATTGACACAACTTTCGTGGGCTCAGGCTTGAGATGTCCCCGGCCTACCCGGTAGCTGCGGTACAATAACCCCACCATGCCGACTTGGCACTTGGATGGCTTTAGTGTCAGGCCAGCCTCCCTGATCCTATCTAGGACTGCTGCTACATTAACCAGATGAGTGTCCCAGTCATTAATACAAATGGTTAAGTCGTCCAGATAAGCCCTAACATAGCCCTTAATCCCTTCCAGCAACCGGTTGACAAGGCGCTAGAACATGGCCGGCATTTTCTTCATCGCAAATGACATGACCAAAAATTCTTACAAGCCAAGGATGTTGAAAGCCGACCTTTCCTACGCCTGCTGGGTCAATGGAATCTGTACAGATTCATGGTGGCCAGATACCTGGCCCCGATGAGCTCATCTAAGAGCTCATCCATGTGGGACAAAGGATAGGCATTTGCCACGGTCTGAGTATTAAGCTGACGTTATTTTACACAGAACCAAGTGGTCCCACCCTCCTTGGCACCACGAATACCGGGGAAGCCCAAGGACACTGAGCACGAGAAATTACCCCTAATGCCATCATCTCCTCAACCTCCCCCTTAATGCTCCACTTAACCTCCGCAGAGATCCATTACACTTCTTGAGGAGTGGCCAATGATCCCCGGTGTTGACCGGGTGATCGGTTAGATGGGTAATGCCCTGATTATCTGTAAACATTACCTGGTACTGCTCTAGCATCTCTCGCACCAGCTTGGGAACCGCGAGTTGGGGACCCATCTCCACCTGCTCCACTAAGCCTCCCTGCCGGGTTTCTCCCAGGAGATCAGGCAGAGCCTGGCTTGCCGGATCACCCAGAAGCGGGCTACAAATAGCAAACACCTCCGACCCGCTCTTGTGATACTCCTTTAGCATATTGATATGGTATGTTATGTGCCTACCTGCCTCTGGATCCTGGTTTACCACATAATTACACTCATGCACCCGCCGGTGAACCGTGTACGGGCCCGCCCAGGCGGCAAGTAGCTTGTTCTGCCAAGTGGGCTTCAGAACAAGCACCTGCTGCCCTGGGATTAATTCCCTACTACGGAAACTCCTATCATACCAGCGCTATTGCCTGATCTGAGCTGCCTCAAGTTTAGCCTGTGCCAACCCCATGTGTTCCTCTATCTGGTCCCTGAGCCCCACCACGTAATGTAGCACCAAAGCATAAGTATCTCCCCCTCCCAGCCCTTATGAAACAGATTGAGTGGTCCACGAACATGGCACCCATAGAGGAGTTTGAAGGGGGAACGGATGGTAAACTCCTTTGGCACCTCTAGATACGCGAATAGCAGGTGATGTAAGTGAGCTTGTCAGTCTCACCCTTTCAGCTTCCACAAATGCTTGCAACATTGACATTAAGGTCCCATTGAACCGCTCACATAATCCATTCGTTTGGGGATGGTAGGGGGTTGTACAGAGAGATTTGATCGCACATTGCCAAGAGACATTGGAGCAGTTCGGACATGCACTGTGCCCCCGGATCAGCCAGGATCTCACTTGGGAAACCTACCCTAGTGAATATCTCAATCAAAGACTCTGCCAATTGACGTGCTTCAATCAAGGACAGAGCAACTGGGATCATGTGCGGATCCACTATATTTACAGCTAGACGCTGGAAGGACTCACCGATCACCGATCACCGGTAGCGGTCTCAGGGGAGCCTTTGTGTGGTCACTCGACTTGCCCACTAGGTGGCAGGGATTACAGTTATGGCAGAACACCAATACCTCCTGTCATGACGCCGGTGAGTAGAAAGTCTGTAGTAGCCGGGCTCTAGTATGAGTGACTATCTGATGCCCCTACCAGCAGGATCACATGGGATATCTGCATCAACTGTGCCCTATACTCATGAGTAACAACTATCTGTCGCCTTAATGTCCCTGATCTGATCAGAGCACTCTTGGATTCCTGTTATGAGAAACTGTGGTGCCAATGGAACCGATGGGACACACCCTTGGAGTCAGACTCGGTCTCCCAAGTATCATATCCTCCTGTTTGGGGTCCGATCACACAATGTCCATGAACTCCTAGCTCAGTTCTGGTAGGTTGGCCCTGTCAAACAGTCAGAGGAAATGTTGGGACAGGGTTCGGGACAAATGTCTGGCTTGTTCTGGCTTACATGCTTGGTGTCCACCGGGACTTCAGCTCTCTTTGGCTCCAAAAGCTGGGGAGAGATAATTGGGGTGGTGTGCGGCAATGCCAAAGGCACTTCCACCTGGGCAACTGCCTGACCTTTGCTCGGGTGACCGCAGCCACTGGTGCATTCTCCTCAGAGTAGGAGCAAATAAAGTGCCCGAAGTCATTGCCCAGCAGGATGTTGGTGTCCAAGCCGGGTTACACTGTGACATCCAAGACTCCTCTACTAGTGCCCTGATCAAGTAACACCCGGACAACTTGCAATAACTTGGGGGCTCTGTCCAGCATTCTCACCGGCATCCCCGTGCCTTGGAGAAGTTTCTCTGGGCTGACCATATCAGGTTGCACCAGATTACCGTAACACCGGTGTCCATCAGGCCGGCCACCCGGAGATGGCCTATGGTAACCGGGCACAAATATTGTTGGCGGACATCATTGGATTCCAGCCCGATGGCTGCGATTCCATGTCCCTCCAGATCCACTTCTGCATCGTTGACTGCTGCTGCTAGGTCTGCTGCTGCACACTCTGCACGGCCTCCACTTGCTATGCTTTTGGGGCCAATCTCACGTAGTGGATTGGTCTCGCTGCTTGTGAGCATTGCCCCATATTGGGGTTACTGGAGCAGGGTGGGTTGGGGCAGTCCACCCGCAGATGGCCTAGCCAATTGCACTGGTAGAACCGGCGCTCATGGGAAAACTGTACAGGCTTTAGCTGCAGCACCTCCGGCACTCCACTTGTTCCATCCCAGCTTAGTGGCCTTGGGAGGGTCAGCTACGTTAGGTGGTGTTGTCGCTGGCACTGGATCGGGGGTCAGGACCCACTTCTCCAACTGTGGCCGCATGGTCACAAAATCATCTGCCATCATGGCGGTCGTCTGGTGCATTCTCGGCTTATGCTCTATGACCCACTCCCGCACCTCCGGTACACATTTGGGCAAAAACTGTTCACGGATGACGATGTCCATCCTGTCTAGGAGCGAGGTGACTCTGCATCTGGCTACTCACCGTGGGCTGTGAAGGTCTAGCCAGGAGTTGAACTCCATGTAGGTGCCCCGCATCCTTTGTCCAGAGCCCTAAACTGGGCACAATATAACTCCGGTGAGAGGTGCACTGGACTATGCTCATTATGTGTGGAACTATCGGTCCTGCGGTCTTGATATCACGAACTACTCAGAAATGAAAGTCCCGCAAGAGATTCAGAACTGGGCCAAGTGATGTCCATTACTATCCACCAGATAAAAAACCTGTCACAGGAGACCAGAACCTTTACACACATCCCCCGGGATCACACAGTGATTAGCTCTTTTCTGGAAGAAGTTACCACTCAATACATTATAAACAGGCCAAATGAGTCTCACAGAGGCAGCCATTACACACAGTTTTGGGGCAGCGAGCCGAGCTTCCCCTTTATTATGTGAGGCTGTGATAGGATGAGGCGGAGAAGAGGATAGTTGGTGATGGACTGATTATGGTTTGTGAGGTTGGGTTGAACAGTGGTAGTTCATCAAGGGTTAGTGGTAATTTTAGTGGGGATAATTAATGGAGGTGTCAGTTAATAATGGAGCAATCTATGTAGGGTTTAACAGGTACAGTTAATGGGAGAATCATTTTTTTTTTTTCAAATAATTTTATTAGGCATTTAGATATGTATGCAGGTACAATAAGCGATATAGCCTAACATTTTTAAATCGACAATTTTTGGGGGGGGAAACAGATTGACAACCTCAGTTGTCAGTAAAGAGGGGGGAGTGCCTTCAGAGAGGGAAGGCAGGGGGGGGGACTGGAAGGGTGAGGGGGGGGGGAGAGAGGGGGGAGGGGTCGGAGGGGGTTGGGAGTCCCATCTGGCTGTTGGGGATGTGGTCTCGCAGGTAGTTTTAGTTCACTTCTGGGGAGGGGGTAGACCTCTGTCACGTTTGAGCTGGTTGTCTGAACCTTTTGCAGGAAATCCACGGTTCCCAGATGTCCTCGTAGGCGGGGAGTTTTTGTCTCACGATAGCGGTAAGCCTTTCCATGATCATCACCTCGCCGACTCTTTTTTTGAACGTTCCCAGTGCCGGCGTGGTTGTTTTCCTCCAGGAGGCCGCAATACAGCATCTTGCCGCGGTAAGAATGAAGGATATTAATTTACTGGTTGGCCGGACTATGTCAGTCATTGGTGCGGCCAACAGGTAGGTCAGTGGTTCGATAGGTAATTCCAGGTCAGTGACCACTTTTATCAAAATTTGGACCTTAGCCCAGTACTTCACAATTTCTGGACAGGTCCACCAGATGTGGGCCATGTCCCCTCTATGACCACAGCCTCTCCAACATAGGTCTGATGCCAGAGGGTAGATCTGGTTTAATCGTGCTGGGGTAAGATACCAGCCAAACATAATTTTATAAATGTTTTCCTTTATTGTAGTGCATAGGGAGGTCTCTGAGGCTGCCTGCCAGATTTCTTCCCAAGTCTCTCTGTCTATATTTATATTCAGGTCTGCTGCCCATTTGAGCATATAATCATGCTCTTTGGGGGTCGAGGAGCGCTCTAGAGCACCATATATGTCAGAGATTAGACCTTTCTGGTGGGTCTTTGTCTCGCAAAGTTGTTCAAACGTTGTGAGAGTGGGGTATTCTGGGAGAGGGCATGTTGTTCTAATAAAGTTTCTGATTTGGAGGTATTTAAATGTGTCCAATTCTCTAATTTTATATTTGGTCCTCAATTCTTGGTAGCTCAGAAGCCTCCCTAGGCTCAGTAGGTCCGCAATCGCCTCTATACCCCATGTGTTGAATTGATCGAACAGTTTAGATCCACATCCCGGGGGGGAACTTCGGATTGTTAAAGATGGGGGTCAATTGGGAACTTTTGGTGGTAAGGCCATATTTGTATTTACATCTTATCCAGAAGTCCCACGTGAAACGTGAGGCCTGTAGTTTAAGATTGTGTGTATGCCCCTCTCCTCTGTCCAGGCTCCAGAGGCAGGCTTGCAGAGAAGGCATTTTGGCACATCGAGTCTCTATCTCTACCCAACTACAACGGGTCGGGTCCGAGTTCCACATTACTACCTGTTTTAGCTGTGCAGCTAAGTAATATCTGTGTAGGTCTGATACTCCCAGTCCTCCCCTAGATCTTGCTGCCAGCAGGACCGATCTGGCGACTCTGGATCTCTTGCCCTGCCAAATGAAGTGGAACAATCTGTTCTGAATATGTTTTAGATCAGCGCCCGGAACGTGGGTCGGGAGTGTTTGGAAAAGGTATAACATTCTTGGGAGTATATTCATCTTAGTAGATATCATTCTACCGAACCACGATATCTGGTAACCTTCCCACTGATCTAGATCCTTTTTGATCTTGTCCCATAACTTCGGGTAGTTATCCCGGTATAAATCCCGGTAGTGCCTTGACACATTAATTCCCAGATATTTAATGTATAAAGGGCACCATCTGTAGTTAAAGTTAGTTTTGAGGAGTTTGACTTCGGGATCTGGGAGACTAAGATTTAGAGCCTCTGATTTGTCGCTGTTTATTTTGTATCCTGATACTTTACCAAACTCCGTCAGTTTCTTCTGAAAGTTAGGGAGGGAAGTTAGGGGTTTAGTCAAAGTAAGAATGATGTCATCAGCGAATAGGGAAATTTTGTATTGCGCTTTATCGATAGGGATTCCCTGGATGTTCGGGTTTGTCTTATTTTAGACGCCAGTGGTTCAATCGTGAGGGCGAAGAGGAGGGGGGATAGGGGGCATCCTTGTCGGGTACCATTTTTGATTTGGAATCGTTCAAGGCCTCCGCCCGAGAGTCGTACTGAGGCAGAAGGGTTCTGATAAAGTGCTTGAACACCCTTTAAGAACGAGTCTCCGAAACCAAATTTTATCAGTGTTTGGTCTAGAAATAGCCAGTCAATCCTGTCAAATGCCTTCTCTGCGTCTAGGCTTAATAGCATCGCCTTTGAGCCTGAAAGGTGGGCATGGTCTACTAAGTTAATTATTTTACGTGTATTGTCTGAGGCCTGTCGGCCCAGGACAAACCCGACCTGGTCCTTGTGTATTAGTCTCGGGAGGATAGGGTTAAGTCTGTTCGCCAAAATTTTACTATATAGTTTAAGGTCGTTGTTCAACAGTGAGATTGGTCTGTAACTGCCACATTGGGTGGGGTCCTTCCCTTCTTTAAGTATTATCGCCAGATTTGCGGACGACATTGTGAATGGGATAGGACTCCCTTCTAAGAATGAGTTGAACAAGCTCAATAGGTGTTTGGACAAGATGGGGAAAAATTTCTTGTAGTATGTATTTGTGAAACCATCAGGGCCCGGCGCCTTGGAGATCTTTGAGGCCCTAACGGCCACTTCTAATTCGTCCAGCGTAATTTTTGCATTTAGATAAGTATTTTCTTCCTCTGTTAGTGATGGAAGATTGCAATCGGATAGGTAATCAGCGGCTAATGCCGAGTTCGTTATACTAGAATTAGCAGAGTGGGTCCTTAAGTTATATCATTTGGTGTAGAATTTGGAGAATTCCTCTGCTATTTTTTTCTCTCGTTGTATTGGAGTTCACCAGAGTAATTCCTGATCGCCGTTATTTGTGACTTTTTCTGTATTCCTCGTAACTTATTAGCGAGAAGTCTATCGGCCTTGTTCCCTTTATCATAGTACCTCTGACCTGTCCATCTAAGAGCTTTTTCTACATTTTCCAATTGGGTTATTCTTAAATCGTTTCGAGCAGTTGTCAATTGTTTGTAAATTCTCCGGGAGGGGTTATTTTTATGCTGCTGCTCTAAATTGATTATTTTGTCTGTAAGCTCTTTAGTTAATTTGAGTTTAGTTTTTTTCCGGTGGGAGGCAATCGAGATAAGATTTCCTCGGATTGTCGCCTTATGGGCTTCCCACAGGCTTGCTGGTGAAGATACAGAGCCTTTGTTTATTCTAAAGTATTCCCTGAGGGATTTTTTGAGTTCCAGCACTGTCCCGGAGTGGTTCAGTAGGGAATCGTTTAGTTTCCAGCTATATGAGATAATTTTCCCAAATGGAATGGATAGGGTCATGGTGATAGGGGCATGATCTGACCACGTAATTGGGCCGATGTCTGAGTCTGTGGTGGCCTCTAGGATGTTCTTGGTAGCAAGAAAGTAGTCAATACGGGAATAAGACTGGTGAGGAGCCGAGTAAAAGGTATAATCCCTTTGCCCCTGATGTTGTGTTCTCCAAATGTCCACCAGAGAAAAGTACCCAACAATGTCCTTGAATTTTTTCCCCAGTCTTTGTGACTGAGTGGAGTGTTGTTGTCCTGGGTGGCTCGATTTGTCTTCTTTTGGGTTGAGAGCCATATTAAGATCACCTGCAATAAGTAGCGAGGATAGGTACTGTGGGTCAATTTCTTCCAGAACCTTCTTCAGAAATTCTGTCTGGTTCTCGTTCGGGGCATATAGGTTAAAAAGGGCGATTGTCGTGCCTGAAAGTGAGCCGTAGACCACAATAAATCTCCCCTCTGGATCTGCCTGAATTTTTGTTAAATTAAATGGGGTGCCCTGACGGATCAGAATGGCAACCCCTCTGCGTTTGCTGCTGAATGATGAGAAATAGCTCAATGGGAACGCGTGTTGAAATATTTTAGGCGGTTCTTGAGACGTGAAGTGCGTCTCCTGGAGGAAAACAACATCTCCCACTGTATTCTTTATCTCCTGGAGGGCCAGGCGTCACTTTCTATTGTTGTGTAGGCCCTTCACATTTAGGGAGACAATTTTTAGTGCTTTTTGGTGAGACATAATGACCTCCCAGAGGGTACCGCGTGTGTTGTCCTTGGACTAGTGCTGGAGAGAAACAGCCAAAATGGGCAGAGGGGGAGGGTTGGGTAAGGGGCCGCTGGGACAGTAACAGCGGCTAGAAAAAGAAAGGAAAGTCGACCCTAATGGGGTCTAAAAGGTGTTGAACCGGTCTTTAGTAAAGGACCGGTTAGTGGGGTTTAAGACCCTTGGGGGCTGGTCCGAAAACGGTCTCCAGTGAAGGCGGGCTGGGTGGAGACCCTTTAGACTCTATGGTTTCATCCGAAATGACTTACACCGGGGAGGCCTGGTAGATGAGATTTCTGGACAGCTAGGCCTTAGCCTTGTCTTCCGATGTGTGTGCGGAATTGGAGAAGGAGGGGAAGGTGGGTAGGGGAGGGGTGGGTTGGGGGTGAGAGCGGCATGGGAGAATCATTTTAATAAGGACAGTCATGCGTTAGTATTTGCGAGAGGAGTTGTAAATTTTGAGAGCACTGGGAAGGGGACAATCAGATTTTGGAAGCATTGTGGATGGAAACAATGAGTTAGGAAATCACTGGGGAACAATGGATTATGAACACTTTGAAAGGGAACAATCTGATTAGGAAACAAAGGGGAAGGGGCCAATCTCCTCACTACAATAGATTAGGAATAATTGAGGGACACTACATTGCTTAGTACTTGAAACCAAGCATTAGGAATGCCATGGCAGTAGAAGCGGGAAATAATACAGAGTGGGAACACTGGGGAAGGGAGCAACCCACAAACTATTACAACAAGAATGATGTAAATCTTGAAACACTTGAGAAGTGGACAATCAAAACAAGGCACTGAGGGAGGGAACAATGTGTTTTGATCATTGGGCGAGCAAGAATGAGAACAATATATGAAACAGGTCACGCCGGATAGTAAGGAGGGGAGCATAGTTCTCGTTACATATTGCTTACTAACAATAGTTGCCACAGCAGACCAGGACTCTTTCACTGGATCACGTGCCAGACAGGACACAGCGATCAAATAAAGAGGTGTTTATTTCAGCAGTAGCCATCAGACACAGCACAGAATCTCCTAACAGAGCTATACTCGCACCAACCAGGGAATACAGGGGGAATCCTAGCAGTCCTAGGTGCCCAGTGCCACAGAAATGGCTTACCCGGAGCAGCTTCCACTCTTGTAGAGGATCAGGAATTCCGGCAGTGCTGAAAACAAGTTGCAAGCAGGCAAGTTTAAATCTTCTGCTTCAGAAAAGCACACAGCCTTGTCTTGGGTGTCTCTGGCATGACATCAGAGAATACCATTTAGTCCATCTCCATGCCAGTCCAGAAATGATCTGTGGAATTGATATCTGCCACCCCGTTTCTAGATTCCTGTGTCCATAGCAAATCATGGAGATAGGGTGGTGACCCATCAGAGTGCCTGATGTGTGTGGAAACAATCACAGTTCCCCAGGCCTCAGTACACACCCCTGGGACCAGGCTTAACCTGTATTATTCTGGACTCCGTCCCTCCCACCTACCTGTCCTTTCCTGGGGCTCATCTGGTCACCAGACCCTAGAGCTGCCCCAGTTTAATGTGCCATGCAACCCCTTCCATACCCTGTAACTGTAATTCTTTACTCTCGTGTTGTAAACTGTACCAAAGTATACACTGTGTGTGCATATATAAAGCATAGCCAAGGTCTCTGTACATTGGGCTGAGAATCCCACTGAGCAGCCCACATGTCCGGAGAACTGCTATTGCTTGGAGTGGAGGGGGAGGAGAGGGACAGGAACAAAGGGAGAGTGGCTGGGGAAGAGATCGGGCTGACGATCAAACACCCTAAAAGTGCAGCATTGCGCTGTATCCCGAGATATCGCTGATGCTCATGATACAGGCGCCGCTCCCACTGACAGGCGATGCTCCCACTGACAGGCGCTGCTCCCACCTACAGGCGCTGCTCCCACAGGGACGTTCATATTTCTCCAAAAGCCCTTTAACTTTCACCCACCCCGCGCCCAGCCATGATTGGCCAATGCAGATGTGACCTCACGTGTTGTCTCCCATGCAGTATCCACACATGATGGTCGCGGCTCCATCTACAGCGATTTCCTATAGCAGCGGGGACTGTATGTAAGGGGAACCCAGCAGCGCTCAGGGTCAGTGTGATCCCAGCGTGCAGGGAACTAAGCGGTGCGCCCCAAGGCTGCGCCAGAGACACCTTCACACGTCGCTGGGAGCTTCATCCAGCGGGAGATGTGAAAACGGTTCCGCGCTGCGGGACAGAGTCTCAGAAAGCAAACAGGTTTGAAAGCTCTGCAGTCTCAAACCCCACAGGAGTGGGAGCAAACCCTGGGGAGCCTTGGAAGTGGCGCCTGGCACCTAGAATCCCCTGTATTCCCTGTTTTGGGGAGTGTAAGGGGTTTGTGAGTTTGTGCTGGGCTGGATACGGACAGAATAAATTCTCTTTATTGAAACGCTTTGTCCGTTCTGGTGCCTTGATCCCGGGGTTACGTTCTGGTCTCCGGGATAATCTTTGAGATAAAGTGTGACTGAAATAAAAAAAACAAAGGATCATTGAATTAATAGAACAGATTGATTTAGAAACATTGTTCACAAAGTAAGTAAGACCCCAAGTGTTTCTTATTAATGTGAGTTACACACGTGTGTGTGTGTTTTGCTGCCTTTATTTTGGTGCTGCTGCGTTTTCCCTGTATAGATTGTGTGGGAAATGTGGCATCTTTGGCAGTTTCAGCCCCCACATCAGTACACATATTTGTGCGATTTAAGAAGTGATGCTAGAGTTCTGTTGATTTTAAACTTAATTCACTAATTATATTAAAGGGAATCCGCAAAACGTATTTAACACAAATATCTGGAGGTGAAACCTTTGATTCAGATCATTGTGAAAAATCCAGGTCTCCAGAATCCAGATCATTTCCAAAACAATACTGCCACCGTGTGGTCTTTGTTTGAATGACAGATAGTAAAGCTTTGGCGCCTTTTTACCTTCTCTGTATAATTGTTCCGAGATCCCCAAACCGAGTGTTTTACACATGAAATGCGGGGTTGTATTTATGATCATAAAACCAAAAAACGTGATCAATATGTATGAGATTTACAGTTGTGACAAATTATCATAAATGTCACATAAAGTGCTAAAGAAAATCCGATTGCATTTTTTTCTTATCAAAAGCTGATACATGATGCCCAATATATGGGACTATTTAATGGAATATAAAAGGAGTGACTATTTTATGAAGCATTTGCATTGGGGATTTTGTTTTAAGAGCAGAAAAGACAGCAAAATAATAATGAATGAATGCTCAAAGATTGTCATTGTTTTATACAAGTCTATAAAAATGTAATTGTTTTCATAGCGGTTAAAATCAATACAGATAAGGCATTTATCATATACATTTTCTTTTGCAGATTGTACCAATGTGTAATGTAAAAAAATGTGTATATGGATCGAGCAATTAAAATCACGTATTTAAATCTGTCAAGTGCAGGCACTTCTAATTCAGAGAAGTTATATCAAAAAGTGAAACCAATATGTGGTTTGCTTTATGAATGAGCAGTTAATAGCATGAAGGGAGAATAGCAAAGTTTATATAACTCACGAGTGTACATGTCAATTCATAGAAAAGAATCATAGATAAAGCGCTCTAACAAAATGCTATCACATACTGGTGGTTTTGTAGTGAATTGTATTTCTCTAACCCGTTTCCAATATGAAATATTGAGTCCCGTCAGAGACAGCAACATGAAAACGGGTAAGAATAAGATGGCGGTGTAACCAGAGCTCTATACAGGAGAATGTGGGTGGCCCTTAAAAGAGCCTTTGGGTTAAATGAATGTGAATTCCGTATCATCAGTTGGTAAGAAGTGTCACCGTTTAGCCTCCGAATCCATAGAGAGTGCGGCCCTGGCGCTTGAGAGCATACACCACGTCCATAGCGGTGACTGTCTTCCTCTTAGCGTGCTCGGTGTAGGTGACCGCGTCCCGGATCACATTCTCCAGGAAAACCTTGAGCACCCCACGGGTCTCTTCATAGATGAGACCGGAGATGCGCTTCACTCCTCCTCTGCGAGCCAGGCGGCGGATAGCAGGCTTGGTTATGCCTTGGATGTTGTCACGAAGAACCTTCCTGTGCCTCTTGGCACCTCCTTTACCGAGCCCTTTTCCTCCTTTGCCGCGACCAGTCATTCTGCACAGTGTCAAAACAAGAAGCGAATGAGGTAATTGCGGTAAAGCTGCTGCTTATATGCAGTATGAGCGGACCTGAGTGAAAACCACAGACACCCCATGTGGGGAGAAAGTGAATTGCACTGGAAGACGTTCCTTGATTTTGATTGGCTGAAAAAGTCTTTCGTCTGATTGGCTCAGTGAAAGCCGTTACTGTTTATAAAAAAAGGCCGCGTGGTAATGGGATTGGTTGGAAGTTTATCTCATTAAAACTGTGATCACATTTGCTTTGCCTAGTATTGCCCAACTCACACGAACACATTTGTGTGCCATCTATTTCATGTATTTAATTATATTGTGTCTGCATCTATATATCTGTAAATGTAATTCATTTGTAATATTTAGATGTGTATGATCAACTACATTCATCAGTATTTTTTTTTATATAAATACCCCTGTTTTATAAATTTGCTTTTATTTCTAATTTACCCTGCATGAGGTGACACGTGGAAGAAATGCAGACCGGGGAAACAAGTTCAGCAAACACAAATCCTCCAGTAGAAATGTCTGAAGTTGACAGTTACTCCACAGGGTGGCAGTGCTGCTTCGAAATTGAAGTCACGTGGGAATGAAGTTACATGAAATCACTATAAAGCCATAACACAAGTCTAAGGCTGTGCCTATAGTTATAGTGCCGCCGATGGTGACGGCGACACGACCGGTGACGTCACCCGTCGCCACCGGTGAAAGTTATGTTTTGCCGCGACGGCGCGGGATTCCGGGCATTTAATTGGTTCATGGACCGTCACGTGACACGACGGCCCCTGAAAAATCAAATTTGCCGGCTTCAAGTTTTCGCGACGGCGACGTTGCTCCGTCGCCGTTGTGTGTTGTGTGCACTATAAGCGCACGCTGCGGCGGCAATGCTTTTGTGTTTGTGCGATGTTGTGTCGCTGTCGCAGGCACTATAAGCACGGCCTAAGGGCTGTTAAATAGTGTGTGCAGCCGTGCACAAATGTATTACATTTGTGCACACACACACACACACACACACACACATATACATACACATGCATACATACATACCCACAACACACATATACATACACATGCATACCCACAACACACATATACATACATATGCATACCCACAACACACATATACATACACATGCATACATATATACACACATACACACACACACACACACATATATACATACACATGCATACATATATGCACACACACACACACACACACACACACACATATACATACATACATATATACACACATACACACATATACATACATTCAGCGCCGGTAGCAGCGTAAAAGATTATTTTTCCCGTTTTCGCCGCTGTCTGTCGGCTCCCCGCTCCCTGGCGTGCGCGCGAGGCCCTTGTATAGAAGGGCTGACTCACCTAAGCCATCTATAACTGCCGTGCGCGCGCACCCCCACCACTATAGAACGGCCCTAAGGCTGAGGACCCGCTGCGGACGGCCGCGCGCGCGGACCACAAGCCCCTTACCTCCTGCCCATCTGTCCCCGCTGCCTATATATGTGAATAGGGTGACCAGATTTTGAAAATGAAAAACCGGGACACAATTTTTTTTTTTTACATTAACAGTTTATTTATCGTATTACACTTATACTTTACTACCATTAGTCCTAGTTACGTGAGTGTGTGTCGGATGGCCTCACTAATCGAATGAAAAAAAAAGCCAGATGTGAATGACTTCTGTACCCCTTAACCAGTGTCAGGATGCCCCCTCTTCACAATTTCTAAAGCAGCAATCCCGGCTGGGATCTTACCTGATCCACAGTCCCTCAAGGTACTATACTGGAGGGGAGGTGTTCCCTACCTGTCTTCCGATGTCTCCCGCGTGAAACTTGAGTCAGATCTGGAAGAAAGCAGGGTAGGTTACTTCGGTGTAGGTATACGGCAGTTAAGATGAGGGAGAGACAGAGAGGGAGAGACAGAAAGGGTGAGACAGAGAGGGAGAGACAGAGAGGGAGAGACAGAGAGGGAGAGACAGAGAGGGACAGAGACAGGGAGGGACAGAGACAGGGAGGGACAGAGACAGGGAGGACAGAGACAGGGAGGGACAGAGACAGGGAGGGACAGAGACAGGGAGGGACAGAGACAGAGACAGGGAGGGGCAGAGACAGAGACAGGGAGGGGCAGAAACAGAGACAGGGAAGGACAGAGACAGAGACAGGGAGGGACAGAGACAGAGACAGAGACAGAGAGAGAGGGGGGAGATAGAGAGGGGGAGAGAGACAGGGAGACAGGGGAGAGAGACAGGGAGAGAGAGACAGGGGGAGAGAGACAGGCAGAGAGGGAGAGAGACGGGGGAGAGGGAGAGAAACAGGGGGAGAGCGAGAGAGACAGGGGGAGAGCGAGAGAGACAGGGGGAGAGCGAGAGAGACAGGGGGAGAGGGAGAGAGACAGGGGGAGAGAGACAGCGGGAGAGGGAGAGAGACAGGGGAAGAGGGAGAGAGACAGGGAGATAGGGAGGGTGAGAGGGAAAGTTATGTTTCGCCGCGACGGCGCGGGATTCCGGGCATTTAATTGGTTCAAGGACCGTCACGTGACACGACGGCCCTTGAAAAATCAAATTTGCCGGCTTCAAGTTTCCACTATAAGCGCACGCGGCGGCGGCAAAGCTTTTGTGTTTGTGAGATGTTGTGTCGCTGTCGTAGGCACTATAAGCACGGCCTAGAGGCTGTTATATAGTGTGTGCAGCCGTGCACAAATGTATTACATTGTGCACACACACAAATACACACACAAATACACACACAAATACACACACACACACACACACACACGCATGCATATATACACACAAATACACACACAAATACACACACACACACACACACACACACACACACACACACACACATACATACATTCAGCGCCAGTAGCAGCGTAAAAAGATTATTTTTCTTCGCCGCTGTCTGTCGACTCCCCGCTCCCTGGTGTGCGTGCGCACCCCCACCACTATAGAACGGCCCTAAGGCTGAGGACCCGCTGCGGACGGCCGCGCGAGCGGACCACCAGCCCCTTACCTCCTGACCATCTGTCCCCGCTGCCTCTTTCCGGCGAGGCTCACTACACGCTGTGACGCGTCAGCCGCCTGGGGAAGCAAGAGAATTGCGATCCCGAGCGGTGACGCGTCACGTGGTGCGCTGGTGAGTCTATCAGCGCCGGGTCAGGAGTGTTAGAGGCAGCTTCCCCACCTCCAAAAGGTGGGGGGAAGTGTGTGTGCGCGTGTGTATGTATGTGTGTACATGTGTATGCGTGTGTATGTGTATGTGTATGTGTGTGTATATGTGTGTGTATATGTGTGTGTATATGTGTGTGTATATATGTGTGTATATATGTGTGTATATATGTGTGTATATATGTGTGTATATATGTGTGTATATATGTGTGTATATATGTGTGTATATATGTGTGTATATATGTGTATATATTTGTATATATGTGTATACATAAATATGGTGTGTGTGTGTGTGTGGGGACGGACCGACTGGGGAGGGGTAAGGGGGAGGGGGAGGAGGAGGAGGGGGAGGAGGGTCAGCACGGAGAGCCCTCCGCTCAAACCACACCCCCCCCTCCCGCTCAAGCTCCCGCTCCCTACAGCCCGCAGGTTCAATTGCCTCTCAGCGCGCAGTTGCACGCATTTATCCCTAACCACTTTGCTGTATGGTGTGTGTGTTGTGTTGTGTTTTGAACCCTTGTAGAGGTGTAATGGGTAAACAAAATGTATATAATTACTCACTGATAAAATATAGAATACATTTTTAATAGGGATAGATTTTAATAAAATTACTTGTACTTTATAAAACATTAATGTAAATTAATCTGTGCGATCATATCTGTGTTAAATAAATGTTACGCTGTGCTCACCACGGACAAGGAGGGTCCCCGAAACTGAGGTGAGATGGGTAACAAACTGCACCCACAGCTACGGGGACATGCCTGGAAAGTGGAAAATAGGCATCTGGAACCGTCTGGGAGTATAAGATAAAGTAAGATACTCGCCAGACGAGAAGGGAGGTTCCAGAAGATAGGTGGTACCGAGAGCCTGGGGTCCAGAGCCGGGAGGTAGGTCGGAATCCGCAAACCGAGGTGAAGGGGTCGGGGAGTCCAGGAGGTCAGGATACAAACCAAGGGTAGAAGACCAGAGCGGATCCACAGCCAGGCCGGTTCGGTACGCAAGGGATCACTGAGGAGACAAAGAGACAGGAACTGAGGCAGGCACGACCGTGGTTAACACAGGTCATACAAAGCTATACTCAGCCAAAGAATGAATGGCTGAGCAAGGTATAAGTAGGTGGAAGGACCAATAGGGAGAGGGGGTGTAACGAGGGAGCGGTCCCAGGAAAGATAGGGATTGGTAGGAAGAAACTCACCACAGCTGTGCTAGATGTGCAGCTTGTGAGCGGTGCACACACATCAGGCATGTGCGCCGCGCGGGAGAGGCGTGCGCGGCCTCAGCTGGGGGCGGGAACTCCCCCTGAGGGAGGACATAAAAGTCCTCTGCTGTGCGCGCGTATGCGCGAGATCAGAAGCCGCCGCGGGAAGCGGAGGAGAAGGGAGATCCCGCCCGCGGTGGCGAGAAGGCAGAGCTGGAGTGGGGGTGAGAAAAGTCACGGGGGGAGCCCCTTTATAGAGAGGTGTTCCCGCGGACCTTAAAGTACCCCCCCCCTTGAGAAGCGGCTTTAGGACGACTCCAATATGGCTTTTGGGGAAATTTGGAGTTAAAGAGTCTCAGCAGTCTGGGGGCATGTATTTGATGGTAGGGTACCCAAGATCTTTCCTCTGGGCCAAAGCCCTTCCAGCGAAGCAGGTATTGTACCGAAACCCTTGTCCTCCTGGAATCCACAATAGACTGGATTTCGAACTCTTCCTGCCCCTGAACTATGACTGGTCTAGGGTCAATTGGTGTCTGTCTCTGAAGCCAAGTGAAGGGAACACCGGTCTAACTGGTAGTCGCACAGTCCCCTACATCAGCGCTGATCTTGGTTATATCAGCACTGATGTGTTCGAGGACTTGCCTGTCTTGCCTGTCTCAGAAGTGATTAAACCATTGGCCCCTCTACCAGTTAGACCGGTGTTCCCTTCACTTGGCTTCAGAGACAGACCAGCTGTTTATTGAGAGGGTGGGGGTGGTGCGTCTATGGGTTTTACTGTTCAACCACAGCATTAACCACCTCTATACCCCACTCAGTCACAAGCTGAGTATTTTGGCAATTCTATTTTGCCTTAACCCACTATATGCTGAGCAGTACCACAGGGGGTCACAGCTAACAACATCATTACTCACAGAGTAGTGTGAACCCTCCTGTACTACTGCAGACACTGTGGAGGTTGCCTCCATGCCATCATTTACCCTCTGTGTGCAACACTTTACTACGCTCACTTAAGGGTAAACTGTCCATATGTGCTAAGTGTCTGCATTTTGCTCTCACTATAACGTATACTGGGCGGCAACAGCAGAAATTATTGACATTAGTTTAGGTGTACCTTGGTTAACAACACCTGTATAACACCACTGTTTCCACTGCTACTTACAGGTGTTTCCACCCTATACACTATCTGCAGTTTAGGTGTTTAGATGACCTTATCTAACGCTCCAGTTTTGACATGCTATTCTGTATCCTACTATCCAATGTGTTAATAAGTGTGCACCTATTATCAACAGTGTGGGCCACACGGGTTTTCATCATAGACCTGGCTCTGATAGCACTGATGAATGGATTTAGTCACCAGTGCATATCTTAATCAGGGACAGACATTATATAGGTCTAACTTAGCTCGCATTTCGTCACACAGTATTACTGTACTTATCCACAGTGTATCAATTGAGTGTGTAGCACACGCCTGGATACACTTATATGGAAAGTGTCTTTGAGTGGGCTCTCACAGGCTCCTCTTGCCTATATCATTAGGTAGCTACTATCAGTAGCGTTTGATCCCCAACATTCATTAGGGATCTTATTATATCCACCCACATACTTGCAGGTGGGTTATTAAGGATAGAGTCACGTGCTGTTTAATACTATTTAATTACGTTTTAACACCCTATTTTTTACTCATGGTTATAAATAAAGCATATTTTAAAATTTACAACATTACAATCCTTGTGACTGAGTGCTGAAAGACTGGGTCCTTTTTCTTTCATATGATATAATCACGTCTCCATCCAGTCAGCACCTCACTGTGGTCTAACACTAGCTGTGCGGGTTTTCTTTGCGTGTAGCGAAATATGGAAGAGAGAAGAATCTGCCGTAATTTGACGACCAGGCGTATCGAATACTTGCCTGAATTCTCAAAGAAAGCGAGAATAGTCATGCGTCATGGTAGGCTCCCGCTCCCAGATGGGGGATGCCCAGGCTAGGGCCTTTCCGTTCAAGAGAGACATAATAGAGGTCACCTTTGAACGAGCAGTGGGGAAGCGCAAAGGAGATAATTCAAATTGCATCTCGCACTGATTAAGAAACCCTCTTCACTTGTGGGGATCCCCTGCATAGCGGTTGGGAGCCGGGAGATGAGGATTCACAGCCACGGGAAGAACCGGGGAGGGAAACGCCACAGTTGCCATGGCAGAGGAGCCTGGGGAAGGCTGCAATGAGGAGAGTCTAGAGAGCTCCTGTGTCATGGAGGCAAGCTGCGCATCTAGCTGGAGAAGTCGCTGCATGGGGCTTGGTTGCTCAACCTCTTCGGGGTCCATGTCTGTGGGGCTGAGCATTATGTTACGCTGAGCTCACCACGGACAAGGAGGGACCCAGAAACTGAGGTGAGATGGGTAACAAACTGCACCCACAGCTACGGACACACACCTGGAAAGTGGAAAATAGTCGTCTGGAACCGTCTGGGAGTATAAGATAAAGTAAGATACTCGCCAGACGAGAAGGGAGGTTCCAGAAGATAGGTGGTACCGAGAGCCTGGGGTCCAGAGCCGGGAGGTAGGTCGGAATCCGCAAACCGAGGTGAAGGGGTCGGGGAGTCCAGGAGGTCAGGATACAAACAAAGGGTAGAAGACCAGAGCGGATCCACAGCCAGGCCGGTTCAGTACGCAAGGGATCACTAAGGAGACAAAGAGACAGGAACTGAGGCAGGCACGATCGTGGTTAACACAGGTCATACAAAGCTATGCTCAGCCAAAGAATGAATGGCTGAGCAAGGTATAAGTAGGAGGAAGGACCAATAGGGAGAGGGGGAGTAACGAGGGAGCAGTCCCAGGAAAGATAGAGATTGGTAGGGAGAAACTCACCACAGCTGTGCTAGATGTGCAGCTTGTGAGCGGTGCACGCGCATCAGGCATGTGCACCGCGTGGGAGAGGCGTGCGCGGCCTCAGCTGGGGGCGGGAACTCCCCCTGAGGGAGGACGTAAAAGTCCTCTGCCGTGCGCGCGTATGCGCGAGATCAGAAGCCGCCGCGGGAAGCGGAGGAGAAGGGAGATCCCGCCCGCGGTGGCGAGAAGGCAGAGCTGGAGTGGGGGTGAGAAAAGTCACGGGGGGAGCCCCTTTATAGAGAGGTGTTCCCGCGGACCTTAAAGTACCCCCCCCCCCCTTGAGAAGCGGCCTTAGGACGACTCCAATATGGCTTTTGGGGAAATTTGGAGTTAAAGAGTCTCAGCAGTCTGGGGGCATGTATTTGATGGTAGGGTACCCAAGATCTTTCCTCTGGGCCAAAGCCCTTCCAGCGAAGCAGGTATTGTACCGAAACCCTTGTCCTCCTGGAATCCACAATAGACTGGATTTCGAACTCTTCCTGCCCCTGAACTATGACTGGTCTAGGGTCAATTGGTGTCTGTCTCTGAAGCCAAGTGAAGGGAACACCGGTCTAACTGGTAGTCGCACAGTCCCCTACATCAGCGCTGATCTTGGTTATATCAGCACTGATGTGTTCGAGGACTTGCCTGTCTTGCCTGTCTCAGAAGTGATTAAACCATTGGCCCCTCTACCAGTTAGACCGGTGTTCCCTTCACTTGGCTTCAGAGACAGACCAGCTGTTTATTGAGAGGGTGGGGGTGGTGCGTCTATGGGTTTTACTGTTCAACCACAGCATTAACCACCTCTATACCCCACTCAGTCACAAGCTGAGTATTTTGGCAATTCTATTTTGCCTTAACCCACTATATGCTGAGCAGTACCACAGGGGGTCACAGCTAACAACATCATTACTCACAGAGTAGTGTGAACCCTCCTGTACTACTGCAGACACTGTGGAGGTTGCCTCCATGCCATCATTTACCCTCTGTGTGCAACACTTTACTACGCTCACTTAAGGGTAAACTGTCCATATGTGCTAAGTGTCTGCATTTTGCTCTCACTATAACGTATACTGGGCGGCAACAGCAGATATTATTGACATTAGTTTAGGTGTACCTTGGTTAACAACACCTGTATAACACCACTGTTTCCACTGCTACTTACAGGTGTTTCCACCCTATACACTATCTGCAGTTTAGGTGTTTAGATGACCTTATCTAACGCTCCAGTTTTGACATGCTATTCTGTATCCTACTATCCAATGTGTTAATAAGTGTGCACCTATTATCAACAGTGTGGGCCACACAGGTTTTCATCATAGACCTGGCTCTGATAGCACTGATGAATGGATTTAGTCACCAGTGCATATCTTAATCAGGGACAGACATTATATAGGTCTAACTTAGCTTGCATTTCGTCACACAGTATTACTGTACTTATCCACAGTGTATCAATTGAGTGTGTAGCACACGCCTGGATACACTTATTTGGAAAGTGTCTTTGAGTGGGCTCTCACAGGCTCCTCTTGCCTATATCATTAGGTAGCTACTATCAGTAGCGTTTGATCCCCAACATTCATTAGGGATCTTATTATATCCACCCACATACTTGCAGGTGGGTTATTAAGGATAGAGTCACGTGCTGTTTAATACTATTTAATTACGTTTTAACACCCTATTTTTTACTCATGGTTATAAATAAAGCATATTTTAAAATTTACAACATTACAATCCTTGTGACTGAGTGCTGAAAGACTGGGTCCTTTTTCTTTCATATGATATAATCACGTCTCCATCCAGTCAGCACCTCACTGTGCTCACTCTAACACTAGCTGTGCGGGTTTTCTTTGCGTGTAGCGAAATATGGAAGAGAGAAGAATCTGCCGTAATTTGACGACCAGGCGTATCGAATACTTGCCTGAATTCTCGAAGAAAGCGAGAATAGTTATGCGTCATGGTAGTCTCCCGCTCCCAGATGGGGGATGCCCAGGCTAGGGCCTTTCCGTTCAAGAGAGACATAATATAGGTCACCTTTGAACGAGCAGTGGGGAAGCACAAAGGTGATCATTCAAATTGCATCTCGCACTGATTAAGAAACCCTCTGCACTTGTGGGGATCCCCTGCATAGCGGTTGGGAGCCAGGAGATGAGGATCCACAGCCACGGGAAGAACCGGGGAGGGAAACGCCACAGTTGCCATGGCAGAGGAGCCTGGGGAAGGCTGCAATGAGGAGAGTCTAGAGAGCTCCTGTGTCATGGAGGCAAGCTGCGCCTCTAGCTGGAGAAGTCGCTGCATGGGGCTTGGTTGCTCAACCTCTTCGGGGTCCATGTCTGTGCGGCTGAGCATAATGTTACGCTGAGCTCACCACGGACAAGGAGGGACCCAGAAACTGAGGTGAGATGGGTAACAAACTGCACCCACAGCTACGGACACACACCTGGAAAGTGGAAAATAGGCGTCTGGAATCGTCTGGGAGTATAAGATAAAGTAAGATACTCGCCAGACGAGAAGGGAGGTTCCAGAAGATAGGTGGTACCGAGAGCCTGGGGTCCAGAGCCGGGAGGTAGGTCGGAATCTGCAAACCGAGGTGAAGGGGTCGGGGAGTCCAGGAGGTCAGGATACAAACCAAGGGTAGAAGACCAGAGCGGATCCACAGCCAGGCCGGTTCAGTACGCAAGGGATCACTAAGGAGACAAAGAGACAGGAACTGAGGCAGGCACAATCGTGGTTAACACAGGTCATACAAAGCTATGCTCAGCCAAAGAATGAATGGCTGAGCAAGGTATAAGTAGGAGGAAGGACCAATAGGGAGAGGGGGAGTAACGTTGGAGCAGTCCCAGGAAAGATAGAGATTGGTAGGGACAAACTCACCACAGCTGTGCTAGATGTGCAGCTTGTGAGCGGTGCACGCGCATCAGGCATGTGCGCCACGCGGGAGAGGCGTGCGCGGCCTCAGCTGGGGGCGGGAACTCCCCCTGAGGGAGGACGTAAAAGTCCTCTGCCGTGCGCGCGCACGCGCGAGATCAGTAGCTGCTGCAGGAAGCGGAGGAGAAGGGAGATCCCGCCCGCAGCGGCGAGAAGGCAGAGCTGGAGCGGGGTGAGTAAAGTCACGGGGGGAAACCCTTTAGAGAGAGCTGTTCCCCCAGACCTTACAATAAATAAACAAGAAACAATAACATAAACTATAAGCAATGGTGTATCTCTTAATATGTGGAACCAAGGGGGCCGGGGACCAAGGGGGAAGTCCAGAGGGGACCTGGACTATATGTGTTATTTGTATTACTGTATTTCCTCTTGTGTAAGCTGCCAGTGATTGTAAGACGCACCATAGATTTGACACTTACAATCAAGGAACATTACTTCTCACTTACCAGGTTTCAGGAGAGGTCCCAGGTCAGCGGAGGATGAAGCGGGCGGCCTTGACAGGACAGGTCCCACATCTGCAGAGGATTGAAGTAAAGACTGGGGGTGGGCGGGCGGCAGGTGAAGACCATCACGGCATGATAAAATGTGTGTGTTGATGTGTAGTTACCACATCCCTATCCCCACTTTATACAGTTTTCCACTTCCAGACATCAGTGATTAGCTCTTTTCTGGAAGGGTTACACAAAGAAAAAAACCTATACATTGGGCACAATAAGCCTGGTAGAGGTGGCCATTGCACACGGTATTGGGGTGGTCAGCCGTGCTTTGCTTTCACTCTCACTGGGGAGCCGTGCTTTGCTTTCACTCTCACTGGGGAGCTGCGAGCTTCAGATCTATATCACCCTGCTCCACTAAGCCTTCTCCCATTGCTACTGCCAGGGCGTTGGGCAGAGCCTGGCCTGCTACACTGAGCTTCCCTGCCTTGCTTCTCCAAGGACATCAGGCAGGATCCGGCTCTCCAGAACTCCCAGCGATGGGCTACAGAAAGTGAATGCCGCCGTCCCACTGAACAGCCTTGTGCTGAAAGTAAGTGACTAGTGTCAACTACTTGTGACCTTGGGCAAGTCACTTTATCAACCTGTGTCTCTGGCTCCAACAAAATAGATTGTAAGCTCCACGGGGCAAGGACTGTGTCTGCAAAATGTCCCTGTAAAGTGCTACATAAAACTAGCAGCGCTATACAAGAACGTACTATTACTTTTATTATTATATTCTGGTGATAGTGATCCTGATGTAAAGATGTTAAAAGTTCTGGTCTCTGGTGACAATGGTCACAAAACATGTCAGTTCCTATACATAGTGCTAATAGTGACATTACATAGTTATGTAACACACAGGGTGACTAATAACCTAATCTTCCATTAATATCACATATATATATATATATATATATATATATATATATATATATATTTTTTTTTTTTGTAACCGACAAATAAGCATATTTTTAACACTTCCCAATTGTATTATAAAGCTTAAACAAAATAGATGTTTGATTATTACATTATTAAATATATTTACTGTCATTCACATGATGTGTATGTTACTATGATTGTTTTTAGAAAACATAATGTTATACATATAATTCTAAACTATTCATTTGCAGAACAGATGGAATAAAAATATTTTCGAATCTCCCATTTAATAACCAATATTCATAACTGACAATGGAATAATACAGAGCTTAGTACCGGGGAAATGGAACAACATGAAATAGCAATGTACACTGCACAGGAATTATTGTGCTACTTGTACATATATAGTGACTCCCCAGACCATGTTTATATATTTATATGCACATTATTTAAACTGATACTGTAGAATAATATGTCCGTAGTGTCACTGTATGAGGATGGAGGTTGCACATTTAGTCTGAGCAAAGTAAAAGTGACAGAAATAGACAGATATGAATGAAATCTGGCAAATCCCGGGCTACAGAGCCGAACTTTCACCCATTATTCCTAATTGTGTTTGTACTTTCCCAGCAGAAAAATGATACAGCAGTGAGGAGAATATAATTCCTTATAAATTGCATGCAAGAAGGGGGGATGTGAGTAATAATTAGGGGATAAAATGCCCTTTTCTTGCAGCCTCAGAAACACAAAGTCAGAGCAGTGTTTGTGATCCGGGAGGATGAGAGTCAGGGGCGGGGCTTAGTGATTATACCCAATGAGAAAGAAGCTCACTCGGATAACTAACCAATCACAGAGCAGCAGGCTCTTTATATAAGTCCCGGCAGGTCCCCGCCCCCAGTATAACTTTCTGTCAGTGTGTTGGGATATTTTACCTGCAGCTGCAATGGCCGAGACCGCTCCTGCTCCTCCTCCTCCAGCTGAAAGCGCCGCCAAGAAGAAGCAGCCGAAGAAAGCGGCGGGAGCCTCGAAAAGCCGCCCAGCAAAGTCCGGTCCCAGCGTGTCCGATCTGATAGTGAGAGCTGTGTCCGCCTCTAAGGAGCGCAGCGGGGTCTCCCTGTCCGCTCTGAAAAAGGCTCTGGCTGCAGGAGGCTACGATGTGGAGAAGAATAACAGCCGCCTGAAGCTGGCTCTCAAGGGCTTGGTGAGCAAGGAAACCCTGATCCAGCTGAAAGGGAGCGGAGCCTCCGGATCGTTCAAGCTGAATAAGAAGCAGCTGGAGAGCAAGGAGAAGGCGGCCAAGAAAAAGGATGCGGGGAAACCCAAGAAGCCAGTGGCAAAGAAACCCGCCAAGTCCCCCAAGAAACCCAAAAAGGCTCCGGCGGGAGTGAAGAAAAGCCCCAAAAAGGTCAAAAAACCGGCGGCCGCCAAGAAGCCAGCAAAAAGCCCGAAGAAGTCTAAAGCTGCCAAGCCCAGGAAGGCCGTGAAGAGCCCGGCGGCTAAAAAGGCTGCGAAGCCAAAAGCTGCTAAGAGTCCAGCTAAGGCCAAGGCAGCAAAGCCCAAAGCAGCAAAGCCCAAGAGGGCGGCAGCTCCTAAGAAGTGAGACCGAGAACTTCAGCCTCTTACAAACACAAAGGCTCTTTTAAGAGCCACCACAACCCCACATAGAGAGCTGTGCACATAATGTGTAACTGGGAATGTTTCTCCAACTTATCCCATGCAGGGGTTTGTGTTACACTGCCAGAGCATAAGTGTATATGAATTGATACTGCGAGCACTGTAAGGTGCATGTGTAAGTTTGTAGTCCCTAACCTATTGCACGAATAAATGTTTCTCAGACAAACTGACATACTAGGTGATATGGTTTTGTTTGTGTCTACATAATATTCACATACACGGTTTATAGAAAATAAAAATAGTGTCGTTGACATCAGAAAAACTTATTTATCACCATGTTATAAAATAAATGTGTTTACATCACATTGAAAGCATGAAGCACACGCTATTCCATAACACTTCAGTATAATCACCAGTGGCACATGGGAGGGGGGACATTTACAGGTTTGTCTTTACGTGCAGCCATATACAGTATGAAATGGTGACTATGCATGCAAGTCTATATATCACATGACAATGAATACAAATATTTAATTTGCGTGTATCTATATTATCACACATCAAGTACATATGTTGATACAATGATAACACACTTCTTTAATTCTCTATATTGAGATCAGTATCCATGTGTTAATATTGATCAGGCAATTTCATTGAAAATGTGGTGGCTCTTAAAAGAGCCTTTGTTTTTGGGGTGTAAACGAAGTCAGGGTGCAGCCGGCCTAAGCTCTCTCCCCTCTGATCCTGCGGGCCAGCTGGATGTCCTTGGGCATGATGGTGACCCTCTTGGCGTGGATAGCGCACAGGTTGGTGTCCTCGAAGAGCCCCACCAGATAAGCCTCGCTGGCCTCCTGCAGAGCCATGACAGCCGAGCTCTGGAAGCGCAGGTCAGTCTTGAAGTCCTGGGCGATCTCCCGGACCAGGCGCTGGAAGGGCAGCTTGCGGATGAGCAGCTCGGTGGACTTCTGGTAGCGGCGGATCTCCCTGAGAGCCACAGTACCGGGCCGGTAGCGGTGAGGCTTCTTCACTCCGCCGGTGGCCGGTGCGCTCTTTCTGGCAGCTTTGGTCGCTAGCTGCTTACGGGGAGCCTTCCCTCCGGTGGATTTCCGGGCGGTCTGCTTGGTCCGGGCCATCCTGTGCTGCTGCGTCAGTGCGCGTCTCCGGTCAGGAACTAATAAAGAAAAAAACTGACCGTTCTGTTCTGACTGACAGATTAAATCTGTCAGTGGTGATATTGGATACCGAGGCTTGAGCCTCATTACTCCAAGTTCTCTTGTTGAGTGTATTGTCGCACTCTTTAGGAAGCTTCTTGATCTGTGTTACTTGCCACAGTTGAGTTGGTTTCACAGGTTCAGCGCTGTGATGGGTCGTGGGTAGCGGTCAAATGGGTTTGCAGAGATCGCAGCAAGCTTCTTGATCAGCGGGTTTGAGTTCTGGTCCAGTTCCTTGTAGAATTTCTTGTTGAGCTTCTTTAGATGTTCATCTAACATCTCGATACCCAGTTCCCTATGAAGGTCTGCTATTCTTGTAGGAAGTGGAGCGTTGGACGCAATCCGCAGCGCCTTGTTCTGTAATTTTTGGAGAGATGATCTTTGATGTTGGTGGCAACCACTCCACACCGGGGAGGCGTATGTCATTGTGGGTCTAATGATCGCCTTGATCACATTGACTTTGCTCTTGATGGGCATGGTCCTTGTCTTCAGCAGAGGGTACAGTGCTGCCAGCTTGGTTGTTGCCTTCTGTTGAATCTTCTCAATGTGGTTTCTCCAGCTTAGTTTGCTATCTAGGATTACACCTAGGTAAGAGCTGTTTGGCTCCCATTTGACAGCCTCTCCGTTGAGGGTGATTGGCGGGTGTGCCTTGATCCTCTTTTTGGTAAACAGTGTAGCTGTAGTCTTGCTGGAGTTCAGTCCTACTTGCCAGTCGCTGTACCATGTTGATAGCATGTCTAGTGCTTTCTGGATGTTCTTAGCTACTTCTTTCTCTCTGAAGGACTGGGAGATGACTGCCACATCGTCTGCGTAGAGTGCCAGTTGAGTCTTGTGGAGGTCTGTGGGGATGTCATTCATGAAGAGGTTGAAAAGGAAAGGTCCCAGGACTGATCCCTGTGGCACGCCAGCGCGGATGGGGCGTGTTGTTGAGAGCTCTTCTCGCACAGCCACGTGGAATGTGCGCTCCCGCAAGTAGCTTGCAGTCAGCTTAATCAGGTAGTTTGGGAATTTCAGGTTGATCATTTTGTGCAGTAGTCCTTCATGCCAAACTCTGTCAAACGCTTTGGCCACGTCCAAGAAGACTACTCCAGTTGATTTGTGGATGTTGAATCCATGGCTTATTATGTCAACGACTCGCAGCAGCTGATGGTTGGTTGAGTGGTCCTTCCGGAATCCAAATTGCTCCTTTAGTAGAATGTTTTTACCAGAGGCAAAGTGGCGGAGGCGCGTAAGAATAACTTTCTCCAGGAGTTTCGACAGTCCAGAGAGCAGGCTTATCGGACGGTAGTTTGCAGGATCCCTCCGTGGTTTTCCAGGCTTTGGAAATACAATGACCTTGGCTTCCTTCCAGGATTGAGGAAAGTGCTGGAGCCGCATGCATGCATTGAAGATTTCTGTGAGGCATTCCATGGCTGCCGGCGGAAGCTTCTTGATGGCCAGGTTGGTAATTCCGTCACTTCCTGGTGCTTTGCCATTTGCCAGCTTTTCTGCAAGTTGCGTTATCTCAGTCCTGGTGCATCCTTCAAGGGTTTCCGCTTCGGTCTCTGGTAGGTGCTCGGTAAGATGCCTGTTAACTCCTTGCTCAACTTCCCGTGCTATTTTGCTGGCTTGGTTAGGCCTAAAAGTTGTCTCCAGTGTGTCAGCGAGAACCTCTGCCTTGTCCTTGTTGCTACATGCCAGGTGGGTCTGGCCCTGGATCGGTGGATTAGGCTCCTTCTTCCCGGTCAGGCGTCGGGTCATTCTCCAAACAGAGTTGTCGGATTCCTTCAGCTTGGCTGCTGCGGCCTCCCACCTCTCCCCCCGGTGTTGGCTGATTTGCAGTCGCAGTAGTCTGGCAAGTGAGTTGTACTTTACCAGAAGGTCAGGTGTGCGGAACTTCTGCCACTGGCGTCGGGCCCTGTTTTTCTCAGCAATCGCTTGCTTGATCCCGCTCGGTAGGTCGTAGATGGAGCAGCGTTTGGGCATCTGTTTCGGGACGCTGTGCTCTATTGCATGTTGGACTGCGGTAGTAAAGGTGTTAACAGCATCATCAATGTCTCCGTTGGTGTCCAAGGGGCGGGGGTTTGTGATGTTGCTCAACTCTTCTTTGTACAGGCTCCAGTTCGCCCTGGTGAAGTTGTACCTGGGTGTTTGCTGGTGGGTTTCCATCTCGTCGCCAACAGTAATGGTAACTGGGTTGTGGTCTGAGGTCAGTTCCGCCAGGGTTTCCAACTGGACAGAATGTTTCACGTTCTTCAGTAAGACAATGTCCAGGACATCCGGTGTGTGGCTTGCAGTGCCTGGGTAGTGGGTGGGTTCTGTAGGGCCAGCCACTACAAAGTCACTCTCCTTTGAGTAAGCAAGAAGAGCTTGTCCTCTGGAGTTTGCTGTCTAAAGAAAAAAAAAAAAACGCTGCAGCTGCGTATTTATGGACTGCAGATCGCTGTGATTGGCTGCTTTGGTCCCGCCCTTCGCTCTGATTGGTTCTGTGAAAGCCGTTGCGATGTTCAAAAATCCCGCCTCAGACCGATATCGTCCTAATAAAGTTATTATATATTTAGTGCTTGTAAGTGGGACAATTAAAAAGATTTAATGTGATAACATTAGTGTTTGCACAGATACAGCACAGAGCTCTCTGACATGGAACATGTACTTATACCAAGTATTCAAATGATCTTTAATCGGTGAAATGTAATATGAGGGGTTTTCTTTCCCAGATCATTGCTTCAATGGGACTTTCTTGGTTCATCTTCTTCTAATGTTCACATTGTGTTATTATTATAAACCCGAACACAGAGACACAAAGAGGCGGAACCGCGCGGCTCGTTTCCTTAATGCCTGCAGTTCCCAGAGCACCACACGGTGGCAGTGCTGCGCTATAAATGGGGCTTCCCTAAATGTCTTCTCGCTGTCACTGCTCTGTGTGACCTGATCAGCTCATAACCGGGCTCTTTGGCTTCCCTCTAATGCTCCAGTCACAGTAGTTTGCTTTTAATTAAAATACCAAGTCTGTATATGTGTATACACAATGTGTTATAGTTTAAGCACAAATTAAATATTCCATAATGTATTGTGTATTTTCTAAATAAAGATGAACATCTGATGTTAGAGTAATATAACTAGACTGAACAGGGGCCTGTATTTAAAGATATCTATTAAACGTATCCTCATTCCTTATTTATTGAACTATATCACTGCATATGAAATATTAAAATTACCAATGTAAATACACACTATCTAATACATTTAAACAGAAGCTGAACTATATCAAGACTTGTTTTTTATTGTTCAGATACAATATTAGCATGCAAGATGACTATTTAATTATGCATTAATTGTTGCTGTGTTTTTGCATCTTTTTTCCAATGCTTGTCAAACTATTTCACCATTTAGGCAGATCTGGATAAGGATATATTTGTATTGTTTCAATATGTTTTTTTTTAATTAATTAATGTATCTTCTCATACTGTTCATTCTTTTTTAAACTATAGATTTCTTATGTATCCTGAATAAGTCAGTTAGTTATTTGTAACTACAAATTGAAGAGATATTTTCCCCAAAGCTGCACTCAATATCCCATTCTTAATAAGCCTTCACTTTTAATACTTGTCACACTATTACTATGAACAAACATTACACATGAACCTACCAATCTTTACTTTAAGTGGTGAAGAGAAAAACAGTTGTTTTTTTCCAATAGTTTACCTCCTCTAATTAATATATTATCTATAACGTATCCAATGCTGTTTTGTTCTTTTATTATTTATAGATAAAATGCATTACATATGTATTGGAATCAATACATTCAATACTCTAATTTTTTGGAGACCATAATTTTTTTCCCCACAGAAATAAGTAAAATAAAATTAATACGTTGTTTGTGACAACCTCAGTGAATGAAATCTAACATATAATAATAATAATAATAATAATAATAATAATAATAATAATAATAATAACAATAATAATAATAATAATAATAATAATAATAACAACAACAATAACATCATTATTATTATTATTATTATTATTATTATTATTATTATTATTATTATTATTATTATTATGTGGCTAAACCAACATGGTGATTACTTTTACCTAAACAGGTGCTCAAGCGACCAAGTTAATAACACTAGTGTGATCATTTTCTATGCAAATAACTACTTAGTGCTCAAATGTGTCACAATCTCCACTAACCAATCCTACTAAGTAACTATCTCCTATACAATTGCTATCATTAGCTACTCTTACAAACTAGTGTAACAGTGATATATGTTGCAACCAATCTACAATAATAATCTCAGGGGGAAGGTATCTCTCTAAATTGAAAACATTCAGTGTTTGATTCAATGTATCAATCTGCATATCTTTCTACTCTCCTCTGTAGAGGAAATATTGTATATAGTATATTGTCTGTAACCTGGCATATCACCATTATCTTGTGTTATACCATGTTTCCACTGCAGCTATGGATTCTGGGAAATAAACACACATATAAGCATACAGTGTCACCTTTAACTTAATATCCATATTAACATGATCTCCTATAAGCATAGTTCTGCCTTATTATACTGAATTTTTTTGCACAGCTTGCTACATATCGTATAACTTCCATCATGTTTAAAATATAGTTTATATTTCTAAAACATATTTTAGTATGTCTTTGAATATCTGTAATCTAAACAGCTGTTAGATTGTTTTGTGAAATGTAAATGAAGGGAGAGAATGAAAAGCCTGAAAAGCTCCAGCCTCATTGTATTGTATGGGGGCTATGCACTAAGCTCAATGGGTTTGTGTTCTAATGTTAAAAAATAGCATGTCCGTTAAAAAGTGAGGCCGGGGACGCGTTTCACTAAGGCCTTGAGCCCATTTTTTAACGTATGTGCTCAAAACACCCACAGCGTACGTGTTGCTTTTTCCCCCCCTGCTAGCATTCTTAAACTTCCCATACACTAGCTGATAGAAAAAAAAGCTGCATGTAACATTTGCATGGTGATTTGCCATCTCCATGCAAGGCTGTTACACAAGCGATCGTACACTAATTAAAATCATTTTAATAATAGTGTACATGAGCAGGGGGTCTCCGGAGCTGAACCGCATTGGTTTCAGGTCCGAGGACCCCCTACTTCAGGAGATACAGGCCCCGTTATGGGGTGCCGGTATCCCCTGCAGCATTTAAATGTCCCGGTCACGTGACGTGGAAGCTTGAAACTGCAGGGGATACCGGCACCCCATAAAGGTGCCTGTATCTCGGGAAGCAGGGGGTCACCGGACATAAAACCAACGCGGGTCAGCTCCGGAGACCACCTGCACATCGACACTATGAAAGACATGTATATTAAAAAAAGATTTAACAAACATCAATACACGACTCTCCGCCCAAACCCATACAGTACAGTAATGTGCAAAATAACTATTATCCACATATGGATAAAAGATTATTTGCCCATTATTAAACACTGCATTAGCATACCTAAATAAAGTAAATAAAAACAGTAGCCAGCTAAGCCAATGAATACAAGCAATAAACAACATGAACAATGAATTAATTAAACCATTAACCAATGAAACCAATTAATTCCTAAACCAACTCAAAATGAATAGTAGCATTAACCAATCAAACCAATGAATTACTACAACATTAATGAATGTAAACATTAAAAGACAAAGAAAGAAATTCAAACAATATCTGAAATAACCATAAAATGCATTAGCTAATATAACACAACATTAACTACAAACGAACACCAATCGCAAACATTTTATTAGCATTAAGCAGGAAAAAAATAAACAATCACATCCACATAAGAAATTGAAATTAAAACAACAAACAGCAATACCAAGCCACAAATGCCCCCCAAATATTGTCATAATAATGTAATCATCTGTACCTTAAAGTGGTACAGATTAATATATTATCAGTCAATGTGCCTCCCCCAAAAATAAAAAAAACACATCCAATGAAGAAACCTGTAATAATAGACATTTACAAACATTCAATATAGTACTTACCATTAGAAGCGGTGCCCCTCCGACTCCCGGGGTAACAGGAAGCTCACGTACCTTGAAGGCCTCAAACAGCATCCGATGCCATCGCCATGAAGATCCGGATCAGGTACCCAAATCTTCTTTTTTCTTTCTTTAATCACCTTCTTCTATCTTCTTCTGTCACCATTTTTTGATCTTCTTTATCTTCTATCTTCATCTGTCAGTCCAAAAAACCCCATGGTGAATCCCAACCGTTGTTGTCTCGTCGTCTTCTTCGGCTCAAATGAGGCGTCACGGCCTTAAATACGGCTTGTGAAGTCACATTTAGCCTCAAAATGGTTAACAGTCACCTGATTGGCTGTTAAAACCATGTTCCGACTATAAAATTTTTTTTTTGTTACATGACGTCACTTAAAGGGAATGATGCCAGCCAATCACAATGGCTGTGCTTCATTTGCCTTTAAGATGACGTCACAAAGCCGGCGTTACATGGTATTTCAGCAAATCAGAGTGTGGACGCCGTGTGATACCATGTGACACCAGCCATCTTGGATTTAGTGTATACAATAGAGGTGATTTGGTGCTCAAGCATGGAATCCTATTGCAAAGTATTGTGAAAGGAACACTTATGGGACATAAGATAATTTCTACCTAGCTCTTTGCTCCAGATGTCCTGAAGGCAGGGGTATATGCACAAAAACACTCCCCCTAACCTCATTGGGCTGGCCCCAGGTAAGTACTCACTTAAGTAAGTGTCACCAGTGGTCCCTCTCAGTCTGCGTGCTGTTGCCAATAGGGAGAAGTCCAATGCAATGTGGGTTGGTGCAACACACAGCAAAAGAAGGGGGTGATGGCAGGTCTGGCAAAAATGTTTCTTTATTGTGTGGACATAAAAACAGAAGGCTGCAACCTTCTACGCGTTTCGTGCAGACAAATTTATCAAGTGATAAAGTGCAATTTGTCTGCACGAAACGCGTAGAAGGTTGCAGCCTTCTGTTTTTATGTCCACACAATAAAGAAACATTTTTGCCAGACCTGCCATCACCCCCTTCTTTTGCTGTATCTTGGATTTAGTGAAATCATCTTAAAGGCAAATGAAGCACAGCCATTCTGATTGGCTGGCATCATTCCCTTTAAGTGATGTCATGTAAAAAAAAAAAAAATAAAGTCGGAACATTTGTTTAACAGCCAATCAGGTGGCTGTTAACCCTTTTGAGGCTAAATGTGACGTCACAGCCCCATTTAAGGCCGTGACGCCTCGTTTGAGCCCAAGAGGACGACGAGACAACATCGGTTGGGATTTACCATGGTTTCTTTTTGGATTGACAGATGAAGATAGAAGAAGATGATTAAAGAAAGAAAAATGAAGATTTGGGTACCTGATCCGGATCTTCATGGCGATGGCATCGGATGCTGTTTGAGGCCTTCAGGGTACGTTAGCTTCCTGTTTCCCCGGGAGTCGGAGGGGCACCGCTTCTAATGGTAAGTAATATATTCAATGTTTGTAAATGTCTCTTTTAACAGGTTTCTTCATTGGATGTGTTTTTTTATTTTTTGGGGGAGGCACATTGACTGATGATATATTAATCTGTACCCCTTTAAGGTACAGATTAATACATTATTATGACAATATTTGGGGGGCATTTGTGGCTTGTTATTGCTGTTGGTTTTTTTTATGTCAGTTTCTTATGTGGATGTCATTGGTTTTTTTTTTCCTGCTTAATGCTAATAAAATGTTTGCGATTGGTTTTCATTTGTAGTTAATGTTGTATTATGTTAGCTAATGCATTTAATTGTTATTTCAGATAGTGTTTGAATGTATTTCTTTGTCTTTTAATGTTTACATTCATTAATGTTGTAGTAATTAATTGGCTTGATTGGTTAGTGTTACTATTCATTTTGAGTTGGTTTAGGAATTAATTGTTTTGATTGGTTAATGGTTTAATTAATTCATTGTTGATGTTGTTATTGCTTGTATTCATTGGATTAGCTGGCTACTGTTTTTATTTAGTGAAGTATGTTTTTTTGGAGTTAGGTTTTATTATTGTGTATCTGGTGCATTAATGTATTGTAATTAGGGTGCCCGTTGAGTGCTATAGAGGCTTATCATGCCCATATTATTATTATATGGGTATGATGTACCACTATACTACTCAATGGGTACAGGGTGGGTATAGTCAGTTCAGGGTGGGTGCTTAGGCCTCCCGGGTGTGTATCGGGGCAGGCTGGGTTAACCCCTTAATGACTATAGCGGTTAGTAAACGCTAAGGTGATTAAGGGGTTGAGGGCCATTAGAATGTCTTTATTATGTATATTCTGTATGCTTTCTTTCAACGGAGGACAGAGAGACCTGTTGTTGTGGTAAGTATAACTGTATTTATTTACTTTATTTATGTATGCTAATGCAGTATTTAATAATGGGCAAATAATCTATTATCCATATCTGAATAATAGTTATTTTGCACATTATTGTACTGTATGTTTTAGGGGGGTGCATTTAGTTAGAAATAATGTTTACTATTTTTGTAAGCACAACATTGGTACCGCAGGCCCGCGGGTACCCCGGGACTCCCGCGGGGTAAGCCGGGGACACCCGCGCGACCCCCGATCTCCCTCGGGGACCCCCGTGGGGTCTCTCGGGGACACCCGCCGGCCTGTTGTATGGGTTTTGCGCATGCAGAAATGTAGAGCAAGAAATTTTTCAAAGTCCAGCTTTTTTTGCGTCTACCTTGAGCTGACGTGTTCTGTTGAACGCATCTTTCGCGTACGCTAAGGTTACGTAGCTTAGTGCATCCCGCTTAAGGGCAGAATTTAACGCAAACAAAGTTGGACTTTTGAAATATTTCCTGAAAAAAGTCAGTTTTAGAGCGCAAAGTGCCTGTTTGCGTGGCTTAGTGCATCGTGTTCAGCGTAACATCACGTTCTAAGAGCACTTTGCGCTCTAAAAACGACTTAACGGAGCTTAGTGCATGACCCCCTATGTCTTTATTTGTATAGCACCATTAATGTACATAGCAATTCCCATTAGTAATACACGTGGTAATCATATAAATAACACATAATATATAAATAACTGGTCAAGGGAATAAGTGCTTCAGACAAACGTTACATTTAGGAAGAGGAGTCCCTGCTCCGAGGAGCTTACAATCTAATTTTTGAGTGTCTCTGGCACAGTCTCAGGGGGCACAGCTTAATCTATCACCACGTTAGGATCAGAATAAGATCTGAAACTGATTGGGTTCCCATTTCATAGATTTCTTGCTTCCCTAGCAAATAATGGCAAACAGGGCTGCGGCCAATCACAGCATTAATGATGCACAGGAGCCATTCAGGACACATGGTCTTGTCTGAACTGGCCAATCAGGGCTTTAAGTGGGTGATTGCAAATTAAAGGGCAGCGGAAAGAAATATGAATTGGCCAATGGGAGCAGCATCCACCAACGGGGCCCAACAATGGCTTCCATGGCTGACAGGATGTCCCATGCTTGGCTCGGCATCCGGATATTTGGATGGATGACAAAATGTTCTGCTTTTTGGGTTGATTGCCCCCTGGTCTGATCTTCTCCCACGGTCACTCCCCCTTGTATTCCTGCACCGCTCTTCACCTCCAGTCACAGAATTTGCCAGTTCTCTCGACATGCGAGCTGCACAAAGGGTTTCTCAGCCCTGCATGTACAGAGACCTTAGCTATGCTTGTGATGGAATGAGGCCCAGGGACCGGTTAATAAAGGTTACGCCCTGTCACTTGGGTTCATCTGGCTCCAAGGCCCCTGAGATACAGGGTTTTTTTTGCATGCCTGGTTGCACCTTGCATCCCATGTAAATTGAATGCTTTATTTCTAATGTGTTCTGTCAAGAGACCGGGACTCTTTTGTGGGATCAAGCACCAGAGAGGACACAGAGATAAACAAATAAACGGGTATTAATTTCGGCCGACGCCACCAACATGACTTTAACGGAGCAGATTCCACTTTTGCCGCAGGTCATGAGTTTCCAAGCACCGCTGGTTGCAAGTTGTGGAAAGGTAACTTCAAATCTCCAGCTTGGCGTACAAGCAGCCTCGACTTCAGGTGTCTCTGGCACATCCTCAGAGCCCCCCGCTAAGTCTATCTTCACGCCAACCGAGGAGAGGCTTGTGGAACTCAAATTGGTCGATGCTTTTCTAGGTTGCAGTTCTCAATGGAAAATCATGGAGAACGGGGAAACGACCAATCCCAGCATTGATGCTGAATGGGGAGCCAATCACAGAATGAGGGCTCATCTGTGTTGGCCAATCCGGTCTGAACTTGTGACAGGGAGGCTGAGGCAAGGAAGGTGGGAATTATGAGCCAGACAATGAGAACAGCGCCTCCCTCCCTCCTGTTCTCAGTGCCAGCTCACTATCTCTTGGTGAGATAGGTGCCTCTGTCTGGGCACTGGATCTATATCATGAATACATTGCATCCCTACGGTATTAATACCGATTGGGAGCTTAAACATTTCCTAGTCTAACTAAAGAAATATGTTTAAGTTTTTCATTGCTTCTGCTTTTTGCTTCTCTGGTGTTGTTATAATGTCATTTAGATATATGCTGTTGCTCACCATATGGGATATTATGTATACTTTATTATCAGTATATTTATGATATGCTATATTTCTATTATTAATATATTTATTTTTATATTTATCTTCTTTATTATTGTTTTCATTTTTGACAATTTCTTATTTTTATTTCTTTCATTTATATTGATATAAGACAGGTTATTATTTATGATTATTATAATTGTTTTATTATGTTGAGTGGTTATAATATACTTTTCAATATTGCTTATTGTAATATAATATATATTTTTCACCTGTCGTTTATCTTTCTTTATTATATCATTTCTTTATATTCTAATCCATTCCTTGTTTTCATAAATGTTGCTTGAATGTTGGTTTTAAATGATCTTTTGCTACTACTGTTTATACTATTTTACAGTAGTTTTGCAATAAGTTGTTTATTTGTTGTTATACATGTACTATGTATACACTTGTATGTTGTTATCCTTCTCTCCCCTTCTACACACCACTATGCTTGTATAGATGGAACGACAGTCTCATTAATTAACCTACAGCTGCATATAGGAGTTGCCGTTCTAAATCAATTTATTATTGACCTATCACAGTCAAGCTGGTGGTATATAGAGGTGTATGAGATAGTTCACCACTCACGCCCCATCTGCGCAGGCGTGCCGCAGGGATCAGTCCTGGGACCATTCCTGTTCAACCTCTTCATGAATGACATCCCCGCAGACCTCCACAAGACTCAACTGGCACACTACGCAGATGATGTGGCAGTCATCTCCCAGTCCTTCAGCGAGAAAGAAGTAGCTAAGAACATCCAGAAAGCACTAGACATGCTATCAACATGGTACAGCGACTGGCAAGTAGGACTGAACTCCAGCAAGACCACAGCTACACTGTTTACCAAAAGGAAGATCAAGACACACCCGCCAATCAGCCTCAACGGAGAGGCAATCAAATGGGAGCCAAACAGCTGTTACCTAGGGGTAATCCTAGATAGCAAGTTAAGCTGCAGAAACCAAATTGAGAAGACTCAACAGAAGGCAACAGCCAAGCTGGCAGCACTGTACCCCCTGCTGAAGACAAGGACCATGCCCATCCGGAGCAAAGTCAACGTGATCAAGGCGATCAATAGACCCACAATGACATACGCCTCCCCGGTGTGGAGTGGCTGCCACCAACGGCTCAGATCATCTCATCAAAAACTACAGAACAAGGCGCTGCGGATTGCGTCCAATGCACCACTTCCTACAAGAATAGCGGACCTTCATAGGGAGCTGGGCATCGAGATGTTGGATGAACATCTAAAGAAGCTCAACGAGAAATTCTACAAGGAACTGGACCAGAACTCAAATCCGCTGATCAAGAAGCTTGCTGCGATCTCTGCAAACCCATTTGACCGCTACCCACGATCCATCACAGCGCTGACCCTGTGAAACTAACTCAACTGTGGCAAGTAACACAGATCAAGAAGCTTTCTAAAGTGTGCGACAATATACTCAACAAGAGAACTTGGAGTAATGAGGCTCAAGCCTCGGTATCCAATATCACCACTGACAGATTTAATCTGTCAGTCAGAACAGAACAGGCAGGTTCACCACTTACTCTTTGACAAAGTCCCTTGCGGGATGAAACGCGTAGAAACGCGTAAGAGGTTCCTAGCTTCATGATGTTTGTTCCCTTTTTTTCAATAAATTAGTCGTTTTTTTGTTAGAGCTGCGTGTGGTTCTCTACTTACCTCAGTGCACCGCTTCTTTGTTTGGCTGTTCCGGTACCTTTGCTGGTTGCACGTGGATTCCAGGACACACATCACTGGAGGCATTCACTCAACGGTGCTTCAACTTTATCTCTTTGGCTACACCGGATCAAGCAGTGTGACAGCAGGTATTATCATTGGCAGAGGAGACGGTGGGTGACTTAGCGTCAGCCTGGCTGTTCTCTGGATGGTCAGCGCCTCTTAGCGTCACCTCACCTTACCCCTCCCCCCAGCCTGCTCCACTGGGTCCACTTAATACGCTTGTTTAGAGTGATAGTTATATGCTGCAGATGTGTGCCATTATGTTCTAAGAATAAGACATTCTATGCTTTGGCCCTTGAGCACTGGCAGCAGAATTCTTCTGTGTTCCCTCTGGCCTCTGTCTGGGCAGACAATGACTTTGCTCTTCGGACCGACGCCTGTGAGATTGGAGGCCTGCCCATCCCCATCCTCTATTGTCTACAAACTCCCTGTGGAACCAGCCTAACCAGGGTTCATGGTCGTGGAGACTGGGTAATTGTATTTTTCCAGCTTGCATGCCCAGGGAATAAATAAATGCATTTAACATCTCTGGGCATGCAGGGCTGAGAAACCCTTTGTTCAGCCAGCATTTCAAAAGAAAATGGTAACTGCAGGGTCTGGAGGGGGAGGAGAGGGACAGAGTACAAAGGCAACAGCATCCAGGGGCGGAGATCGGGCCATGCACATTTGCTGCCTCCCCAGCCAGAGCGGTGCCAGCCCAGGGGGAGATATCCTGTCAGCTGGGGAAGCCATTGCCGAGCACCCCTGGTAGACGTTCATTGACTAATAACATAATTATCAATGCTTGTAGTCATACTGTTGGTAAGTGTGTTAACCTGTGTACCTACCATGTCCGAAGAAGAGCGTACTCCGGTAGGCACAAATAATGCTTTCCAAAGAAAGTTCCGAAATAACTTCATCAAATCCAAATCAAGTTAAAAAAAAATATCAACCCGATTTGTGGGCACAAATCAGTTATTTTTGCATCTTATTAGTCTCTATGTCCATGAGAATATAAATCAGAAATATTCACCATTGGTAAAACCTGAGGCTTTGTGATCTTGTGACAATCCGACTCTTAGCTGACCTGCATTTGTGTCCTTATCCGATATAATTTCTTTCCACGTTAGACCGGTTGTGACTGTAGGGGTAGCCAGCATAACATAATAAAAGTTAAGCCAGGCAGGCTGCCCCAAATCCATGTTTAATTGCCACATCTGTCAGGGTCATTTTGGCCTTTGTGCAATGTGTTTTGTGTAAATCTCTTCCAGAAAAGAGATAATCACTGTGTGATATCTACAAGGGGGGAAAACTATCTGTCTTGGGGAGCCGGGATTGTAAAAAATCACTGTCTTTCCCTGTGTTTGTGTTTTCCCCACACAGTTAATAATCCAGCATTGTCCTTTGTGTTGCTAGCATTTATCTGTATGCAGACACAGTAATTCACTTAGCTTGGCTGCATCCAGTTAAATGTCTGTCCGTGACAGAGCTTGGGAGCAGCTGAGTACCTGGAAAATGGTGAGTGGGGAAGGGCTGTAATTCAGGTCCAGGAACTGGTAATCGACGGTTCAGAGCCTTTGTTCCCCGAGACACTGAGAAATTGGGCTGGCCAGGGGATCCTTTACTGGGTCTCAGCCCCGAAGTCATGATTTCCATTGGCCAGATCTAATTTCCCACCCGCCAGCAGCTCACACCCCGAGAAGCAGTCCAGAGTCAATAAGCCGGACACCTGCCCTAATTGGTGCAACCGGACAAGCACTCATTCTATGATTGGCTGCACCATCACAATCTGTGCTCTGATTGGCCGGTGGTCTCTGCTCCAGCAAAAAAGATAGGAGACTTAGGCCTATGTAAGGAGCACAGCCGATCACAGTACCATACAAGTTTGCAGAGTGGATCGGAGACAGTGATGTCACGGCTGGTGGGCTATTTTAAAAGTGTTGCTTGCAGAAGAGCACAGAGAAGCCGGGGAAGAAGCCGTTAATGCCAAGCCTTCCGAAGCAGGCTCCTGCACCTGCCTGAGGCTAGATTATTGCCCCACTTGGTGAGTGTCATACTGTGATTGTGTGATGTGTGTGTTTGCTGGCTTGCCAGAATAAACTTTTGTTTATTCAACTATTGTGCCCTGTCTGGTGATAGTGATCCCAGTGGTAGTGTGATAATACTGCTGGTCTCCCGTGATACTGGTCATGATCGGTGAGGGATGTTGTGAGTATCCTCGTTCTAAAAAATCAGAGTGATTAGAGTCTGAGGATTGATGATAATAACTTCTAGTGTGGAATATTCTCGGGAAGGGCAATGAACCACATTGTGCTTCAAAGCATTGATATGTCCAACGATTCACTCTGCAAGACTGGTAGCCCGAAAGATCCCTTTGGAACGTTATTTTTTTCCATCTTGTCACGGGAGATCAGAACTTTTTACATATTTATACCGGGATCAATCACTAGGCAAAACAAGGTAATAAAAAAAAATGAAGTTTATTCGGGTAAACCCGCATGCACACAATGAATACACAAAATACAGACAACATACACACTTACTGGGGGTCTGGGTAGTGAAATCTAGGCTCAAATAGGTGCCTGCTTCGGAAGGCTTACCATGACCAAGATATACACCTGGGCTTCCTGGTCCTCTTTTCGCTAAAGATCCTAGCCGCGACCGCTATGTTCAATTCTCAGAACTTTGACTTCACATCTGACTTAGTCCCTGCAGGGCAGACTGTCCTAGCTTCAAAACAAAGCCAGTTGCTCAGCAATTTCAAACAGAGCAACTTTGAAAAGCCTGACCTAGCTTCATCGACACAAGCCAGTTGAAGGTATGGCTATCTCAGTCGGCTACCTCCTTACATACCCTCCACTGTTCTATGTTCAGCATGGAGGAACAACCAATCAGAGTGTGGGAATTTATTCCCACTACCTATTAGGAATAGGGGCTCATTCTTTGGCTGACATCAGAGGAGGGGGAAAGTTAAGCCAGCTCAGCTTGTCCAAATGGGTGGGACATATGATTTGACCAATGGGAAATGCACTGATATTCTCTGGATTCCTCCAGTCAACCCATTGCCACCTACTGCAGGCTCAACTGACTCTGGCAGATCAGAGTGTCCTCCCCACAGGGGGTCTCTGTTCTCCAGATACAGTACTTCACCATGCTCTAGCCACATAACACCCCACATCCTCTCTCCTCTTTGAACTCCGATATCTATCCAGACTTCCCGGAACTTGTATGGAGCCTGTACTGACTGAATAGACATTTACAGAAATTGCACAACCATGATAAACCATATTTAAATACATGATATACTTTGGGAAAACCCATATATATGAGGGAAATAGAGTTGGGATATCTGAGCTTGAAAACCTGGAGTCTGGGGGATACAGGGCAGCCACGGTGTAATTCAACCCGCATACCAGAAAATCATGCCTGCACACCGGGGATAATTAGTTGACTACAGGTATATTTGTCCCCCAAATTCCTGCAAACAAAACCACTGCATTTCTACCAAAAATTCCCATATAAGAGTTGCACACAGAAAGTCATGAGTCTGGGATAAAGTGAACATGAAAAGTGGAAAAACAGGGGACACTTTAAATTTTACATGTTATAACCCATGGAAATGGCTTATGGTGCTATGCAGCTGCCAGGGACCACAGGGGTTTCAGGGGTAACAAGATGGGCTTAACCCGGAATTTATCCAGACATTCATTGATTTTACATTTTTTTTTTTCCAACTTGAATTTTATTGGTAATTCACATGTACATCAGGCAGGCAGTGCATACATTATTATCCACATCAATGTCAGAACATTATCCAGTGTCCATGCATTCTAACTAACCACATATCATCACAAGACGTACTGGGGAGACATACAAACAGACATACAACGCTAATCTAATAGAAGGGGGGTAGGGGTGTCTGGAGGGGGTTAGGGGGGTGATATCTTCTGCCGTGGTTCCGCTGTGAGCTCTATTACTTCCGGCTCATCGCTTACTGGGGGGATTGGGGATTGGAGTCTCCCCGGTCTGCACCTCCCTCGCGGGACTCCTTTCAGATTAGTCCTGATAACTCTTAATCATCATGTCCATCTATTTTTGCACTACCACCCCAGGGGAGAACACATTTCTCTCTATTACTGCCAAATCGTGGACCTTTCCACCCCCAGTATATCCGTCTGGGCCAGCCACGGCATCCAGACTTTTAGGTAGTTTTCGCCTGTGGTCAACTTCTCCATCTGACAGACTGTCCAAATTCTGTTCCGAATTTTAGCTATCAATGGAATCTCATTTTGTTTCCAACGTGCTGTGATCTCCCCCCGTACTGTCGTTGCGAAATGTGTTATCAATTTATGAGCATGTTTGTGTAGGCCTTTTAACGGTCTATTAAGGAGGAACAGCCCCAGGTCTAACGGGACCTCTACGTCTAGGATTCAGTTCAGCCAATCTTTGATTGAGTCCCAGACCACAGCTATTTTGGGGAAAGACCACAGCATGTGTAACAAGTCTTCTTGCTGTCCACATTGTCTAGGGCACAATGGGGAGTAACTAGGAAGACATGTAGCCAATTTTGTGGGGGTCTAGTACCATCTCAACATAACTTTATATGCTTTCTCCCTTAGGGTCGTGCACATGGAGCTTTTGGAAACTGCCGCTGCAATTTTCGTCCACTCCTCCAGTTCCAAGACTTCCCCTAAGTCCATCTCCCATTTGGTCATATAACCTAGTTTTTCTATCACTGCAGCGCCCGAACCCGTTACTTCTTTGTACAACTGCGATATGAGCTTGGTAGAATGCTCTGACCTGGAGGTATCTAAAGAATTCAGCATTTGGGATGTTTTAATTGGTTTTAAGGATATCGAATGTTTGTATGCCTCTTCTACCCTCCAGGCCTACTAATCTATTAAGGTGTTTAGCTTTCCAGATTGTGAAATCGGTACTGATCAGTCCCGGAGAAAATAGAGGATTATCCCATAAGGGGGTCATACCCGATGTTTTGTGGGTCAAGTTGCATTTGATCCTCATGCTCTCCCACACCGAGAGTGAGTTGGTCATTGAGGAAAGCGGCATTTTGGTGTTTGATCACACCTTTTTGGGGAGCCAAATTAGACTTTTCAGTTCAATTGGGGAGCAAATCTCCTTTTCTATCTCGACCCATCTTTTTGAGTCCGGGTCGGTGTGCCATTGCACAATTTGGCATAATTGTGCCGCCTTGTAATAGGAAAACAAGCAAGGTACCGCTAGCCCTCCTGCCCCTAATTGTTTACGCATTATCTGCTTGCCCACTCTCGCTCTCTTCCCTCCCCAGATACATTTATCTATCTCTGATTGCAGCGCGAGGGTGTCCCTCAATCGAAGTGTCACCGGTATTGTTTGGTAGAGATATAGGAGGCGAGGTAGCAGATTCATGTTATTGCAGTGGATCTTCCCTATCCAAGAAATGTTATACAGTAGGTGGCCCATCGCCTCACGTCCCCTTTCAGGGCGTGTATCAATTTGGGATAATTGGCCTGATACAGCAGTTTGGTTGTCTTAGTTACGTTTATTCCGAGATACTTAATTTGCGTCTGCTGCCATTTAAAGTTGAAGTTGAGGGTGATCAGCTTCTCCAACGGTTTTGGTAAGTTTATATTCATGGCCTCAGATTTAGATTGATTAATTTTGAATCCGGAGATCCTGTTAAATCTCCCCAGTAATTTGAATAAGTTTGGTAGAGAGGTAAGGGGCCTAGTTATTGTCAGGAAAACATCATCCGCATACAGTGCCACCTTATGCGACTGGCTTCCGGTGGCAATACCTGAGATGTCTTTGCTGTCTCGTATCTGAGCAGCTAAGGGTTCCATGCATAATGCAAAGAGAAGTGGGGAGAGAGGGCAGCCTTGCCTCATTCCGCTCCTAATCAAGAAGGGATCCGAAGCGAATCCCTGGTGGGTCACCCTCGCTGACGGATCTGAATATAGGGCCAATATAGCTTTTGTCAATTTCTCTCCCAGACCAAATGCTCCAAGTGTGGCCTCTAAGTACGGCCAGTCTATCCTGTCAAAAGCTTTTTCTGCATCCAGGCTGAGCGCCAAAAATGGTATCGATCTCAAATTGGCTATTTCTAACAGATCAATAATTCGTCTGATGTTATCTGCGGCTTCCCGACCCGTGATAAACCCGACCTGATCTGGGTGCACCAGCCTGGGCAGGACAAGACTCAAACGATTGGCCAATAATTTAGCATAAATTTTGATGTCCGAATTAATCAGGGATATTGGTCTGTAGCTACCACAGTCCTGGGGGTCTTTTCCCTGCTTATGTATTACTGAGATTGACGCCTGGAGCATGTGTCGGGGGAAAGGGGTGCCGCCTAATACTTGATTGAACATACGGAGGAGATACGGGGTGAATTGTTTTTTGTATTTTTTGTAATACAAAGTTGAGAATCCGTCAGGACCCGGGGCTTTAGAGGGTTTCAGATGTGTGATAACCTCCATGACTTCTTCTGGGGTAAAATTTCTTCCCATTACCTCTCTATCTACCTCACTCATACCTGTCAGATTCGTGCCCCTCAGGAAATCCTTCAGGGCCCCTTCTGTGCCAGAGGAGCGGGTCACCTTCCCTCCATCATATAATTGCTCGTAGAAGTTTTTGAATTCCCCCACTATATTCTTAGGGTTGGCGGAAATTGTGCCTGATTGTGATCTTATAGCCTGGATGTTATAAGTCTTACCCTTGGGGTTAATCATTTTGGCCAGCAAGGTATCTGGCTTGTTTGCTTTTTCAAAGAATTTCCTCTTTGACCAAGTCAGCGTCTTCTCAGCCTGAGAGGTGAGTAGCAAATTCAGCTTGGTCGGTGTGTCCTTAATCTTCTGAAGGGTAGCTGGGTCAGGAGACCGCTTATGCTGATCCCACAGGTTTTTCAGCGTTTCTCTCTCTCTTTCTTTTGACCGCTATACTGATGAGGACCACTCTTAGTGTTGCTTTATGTGCCTCTCAGAGGGTGATATGAGATCTGACGCTTCCTGTATTTTCTCTAAAGAAATGTGTAATTTCCCTTCCAATCTTCTCTTGTAATTCCGGTATTTTAATTAGGGATTCATTCAGTTTCCAATTTGCTCCCGGCCTGTCCAGCCCTATTTGTGCGCACCTTAGCTCAGTGGGTGCATGATCTGACCACAAAATATTGTGGATCCCAGTGTGAGATCTGCAGGACCAGTCTACTAATGACAAAGAAGTAATCGATTCTGCTGAAGGAGTTATGTGGATGTGAATAAAATGTATAGTTTTTGTCCAGGGGGTGAGATTCCCTCCATATGTCTACCAATTCTAAATCTCGTAGACCCTTTTCTAGAGCTTTTGGTCTTTTCTGCGATCCAGTCCTGGGGGCCCCTGATCTATCTAGGTCTGTGTTCAGCACCGCATTAAAGTCTCCGCCTACTATTAGGGTGCCCTTGGCGTGCTTCTAGATTGCTTTAAAAGTTGCTGCGTAAAAATCAGTATCATGACCGTTTGGAGCATATATCGTCACTAGTGTGATGGGTTGCTGATGTATAGATCCTGTCAACAGGAGGAACCACCCTTCTCTGTCTTTTTTGATTGTGTCTACAACCATATCTACTCTCTTTTGTATGAGTATTGCAACTCCCCGTTTCTTCTCCTTTGCAGAGGATAGAAATACCTGCGTGAAATGTTTGTCGAATTATTTCGGAAAACTGGTGGAGCTAAAATGAGTCTCTTGTAATTAAGACCACATCCGATCCCTTTCTCCTGTAATCCGTGAGGGCCACCTTTCTCTTACGGGGGCAGTTTAACCCTTTAGCGTTATGTGATATAACCGTCAGCATCATGGTGTGTGTCTTTTCTCACCTCTCGTCAGTCGAGATCCCATGCTAGGTGACGCGTCGACCCCCGGGAGCCCCTGCCACCCTGCGATGTCCTGCAGTACCTCGGGCCACAACGTTGCTCCACCTAGGCAGAAGATAGGGGGGAGGGGGAGGACACACAAGGGACAAAGGACACATAAGGAAAGATACACAAAAAGGGAAAGAAATCAATAGACCATGATCATTGTCCTTCCCATGCCTTTGGGATGTGGGGATCCCTTGAAGCCTCTTCCAGTACACCTCCCTCCGACCTGGTGGCTCCGATCCCACTCCTCCCAAGGACTTTCTCAGACTTCGGGGTGAAAGCCCCGAGTCGAGGTTGTAGGCCCACGGAACCGACCAGACTGCAGCTCCAGCCGGCGACTGCGTCTGGAATTATCTTAGCAACTATTGCTCTTATGATCATGACCTGCTACCTGCAAGCTACCCTCTCTATGCTACTCGATGGATCCCTCTTCGTCTATATTTCCTATATTTACTGTAGCTGTTAGATAGTTGCTGAATAGGTCCTGTGTGATGTCTAACCTATCCCCTAACTTTCGGTTAAATCTAGTTCTCATCTCATAATCCAATCTTAAACTCTTCTTGATCCACATCCGTCACGGTCCCTTCAGATTTGCAACTACCTCTGAACTTGCATGTAGTGTTACTCTCTATTCCTCGCTTTAGTTGTTCCTTGAGACTCTATTGAACTCTGTTTGTTTAACTTCAAACATTAACTACCAACTTTAACCTCAAACTTATTTAAACCCTACCTGCTACTCTAGTAACTTCGCTCTCATGTAAAGCTCGGAGGGCCTGTGTCCTGAATTATGTACTCCCTCCTTCTCTGCTACCCTAAGCGTGAGTAGCTCGGAAGTGAGCCCCAGTAAATGGGAGATAGTTATGTGGGGGTTCTTTGAGCAGATAGCCCTGTTGTGCCTACTATGTCTCATGTATATGTCTAGCCAACTGCTACTCTCTCTTGCTAGGGGTGCTATGATATATTGCTGCGTGATTGGGTTCTTTTTTTTTTATGAAATATTTTTTATTTTTTGAGAGCCCCCTTAGCGTTCCCTTCCTCCCATACTCCTTTCCCTTTTCCTTTTACATTCCAGCTTTTTTATTTACTAATAGAGACAGTAGGTCCTATATTCCTGTTGCTGCTGCCCATTCCCCCACTCCCCCTCATCCCGTGTCGTGCATAGTCCACTGTGCCTTCGCCTGGTGGTGTTGCTTCCGAGCTTTACTGCCGCCTCTGGTCCCGGCCAGTACCCTTTAGGAGACTTCCGGAAGGTAATCGTATCGTCATCCTCTCCATCCGGTTCCGGCGCTATTTTGTGTGTGGCAAATCTCTTTGCGATCCGGCCTCTCGCGAGAAGTGGCACTTCCTCCTACGTCGCCATCTTGCTCCGCCCCCTCTCCAGTGTGGAGCGAGAGCCGATCCAAGATGGCCGCCATTCTCAGAGGAGCGCTGTCAGGGCTGAGGGACGGGAGCGTCAACTGACCTTAACAAGTCTTTAAATAGGCTCGCAACGACGAAACATCAACTGGAACAGGTAGGTGAAGGCACTGATCTGCAACTTGGAGCACAACCTCACTTTGGATTTCGGGATTGCTTTTTCTTGTCTCCTCTCCTGTTATCCTTCCAGGATGGTTCTGGGGCTGATCCCCCTGCGGACATCTCCTCCGGTATTTTGTCCTGGAGCCCCAATTTGGTGAGGAAATTTGCTCCGTCTTCAGGGTGCCTCAGTGTGTTGGCCGCTCCGTTTTGGACCACCAGTAGCCCAAACGGGTATAGCCACCTGTACCGGGTTCCTTCCTCCCGCAGCACTTTGGTGACAGGGGCTAGCTGCTTCCTTTTTAAGAGTGTGGTGGGGGAGATGTCCTGATAGACTTGTATTTTATAGCCCTCGAATTCCACTTCACTCCTGGTCATTTGTCCGAACGCCTCCTTTATTCTGAAGAAATGGAACCGAGTGATAATGTCTTGTGGGGGGTCCCCTTGCTGAGGCCGTGACCTCAAAGCTCTGTGGCAACGATCCAGATGTAGGTCTTGCTCTGCTCGATCGGGCATTAAGTGTTTGAGCCATCTTCCCATAAACTCCTCTGGGTCTGTCTCGGTTTCTGGCACTCCCCTGACTCACATTATTCCGGCGGTCTCGGTTGTCGGAATCTTCCTGCCTATCCATGAGATGCCTGACCGACTCTTGTACCTGCGCCACTTGCTTGTCGGTTCTGTGTAGCGCTTTCACTGTGGCATCCATTTTCTTCTCTAGGGAGTCTGTCATCTCTCCGATCCCGCATATATCAGCACGCAATGCAGCCAGTTCCATCTGTAAACATCTCTTGATATCGAGACAGAATTCCCTCATGTCCCTCCTTCTCAGAATCTGATTGTCACTGGGATTCTCCACTCTGTCTTCCTCCTCCGAGTGTTAGCCCCTTCGCGTCATTCCCTCTTGGCTTTTGGCGCGTGCTAAGTCCCCTTTCGCAAAATACTCAGTCAGGACTGTGGAGGTTCACTTCGAATGGGTCCCTTTCGACTTCCTGGCTATATAAGGCTGCTATGGGTAAGGTTCTGGTGTTGGTGTTTACGCTGTGATGCTATTTTTTATTAAATTTGCCACCGGCTGTGAACGGAGCTAATGGCTCATACGTCCATGCAGTTCAGCAATCACGCCTGATTTTACATTTTAAGGCTTCAATCTCTTCAGTGGTGAATTTCTGTAGTATCTTGCTCTCCAATTCTGTGCTTTTTTTCTTTAGATATCAGTACTGTGGCAGTTTCTGGATCTCTTCGGTGGTTAGGATTATAATATCGAAAGAACACTTATTCAGAATTCTCTCACATTTGTCACAACATAACTTATTAAGAACATATACAGACCAGTGCCCAAAAAGTCCAATAAGTCCCAAATAGAGTCCAAACAAATGAAGGGGGAGAGAATCCAGATGGTCCAATCACTGAAAGATCTCCAATCCGGTGGTCAGTGACATAGGGACAGAAACAAAAATAATATAATAGTGTAATACGTAATATTAAAATTAAACAAACAACATAGAACACATAACAAGAGACATAACACTAAACAAACAAGCTGAAAATAAAATAACTATTTATTAAAACAAACGGAGCCTGCTGCAGCGGGTCATCAGGGGGGTTAAAACCCAAAACCCTACTTACAGCAGGACTGGAATAACACGTGTGTGTGACCAAGTAAGGTAGACGCCGGCAGCAGTAAGGGTCCTTGCGGGCTCCCCAATGTGTGATATACTGTATGTCCCATTTTCCTCTGACTTCGGAGCACTCTCCAAGATGGATGCCGAGGAAGGGAAATCCACACACACCTGCACATATGCAAAACAGCCTCTCTCGCAATGTCTCGATGACGCTGTTCTCTGCTTTACTTGACTGACACGTTCTCACAACCAGTACTTCTCCAAGGCGCCGTGACCTCTGACCCTACGTGTTTTGTGACTGACGTCACTTCCTCAGGGGATGTTCCCCTGAGGAAGTGACGTCAGTCACGAAACGCATAGGGTCAGAGGTCACGGCGCCTTGGAGAAGTACTGGATTATCCCCCCCTTCATTTGTTTGGACTCTATTTGGGACTTATTGGACTTTTTGGGTGCTGGTCTGTATATGTTCTTTGTGCTTTCTCTGGTGGTGTTCTGCTAGTGTTCCTGGCTGCCCTGCATACATTGTGTACTGTTACATATTCTATTTAGTTTCTATATTGGTTGTATTTCTATTTTTATGGTTTGTAGTGCCTAAGCACTTTCTTTTGCGTTACATCACTTATTGTCACTAAATATTGTAGGCATTAAATTATCTTAACCCCAGAGGTATTTGTTTTACTCTAAAGTATTCTGCAAGAGTAACTCCACGCGGTGATTGGTCCCATCCCCTCTTCCATGCTTTCCTACGGTAGCGGGAAAGCTAGATAAGTGGCACCCGATTAGCTCTCCAGAGTTCATTCTGATCCTAACATGGTGGTGAACAAAGCGCTGAGCTCTGATGCTGTGCGACCTGAAAACGAGGCTGAGATCCTTGCCAGCGGGAAATTCAAACATGATTTGTGTTGTGGAACTGTGGCTCTGCCGGAGAAGCGGAGAGCAGGACTTTAAAGCAGGAGATTGGAAAGTCTTCTGCTGCATATTGTTCCAGAGAGGTTTGGACGATCCCAACCCAATGGGGAGTGGAATAAAACCCTTGGTAAGCCTTCAATGTGGTGCTCACTATAACGGTAGGGTCCCAGAAACCAGAGTATTAAAGGTAAGCCCACTCCCTGGCCCCATATCTGTCTGATGGATATACAGGATTACCTTGTACACCTATCTACCTGTGGCTCATGTGGCCAGCATGTTATGTGTAAACTTGTATTTTCTGTGAAATGTAGTTGTGCCTGTGTAATTGTGTGTTTCTTTGTTCCCTGGGAATGCTAGGCTGGTAATACACTTACCCAGCCAATACATCCAAATATCTGGGTTTATCTGGTTCCACGAGTGTGTTGTATTGTATGTCTTTATTTATATAGCGCCATTAATGTACATAGCGCTTCACAGTAGTAATACATGTGGTAATGAAATAAATAACAGATAATATAAATAACAGATCATGGGAATAAGTGCTCTAGACATAAAAGTAATATTTCGGAAGAAGACTCCCTGCCCCGAGGAGCTTACAGTCTAATTGGTAGGTAAGTAGAACGTACAGAGGCAGTAGGAGGGAGTTCTGGTAAGTGCGTCTGCAGGGGGCCAAGCTTTATGTATCATGTGTTCAGAATATCCACAGTGCTATTCATATGCTTCTTTAAGCAAGTGTGTCTTAAGGTGGGTCTTAAAGGTGGATAGAGAGGGTGCTAGTCGGGTACTGATGGGAAGGGCATTCCAGAGGTGTGGGGCAGTCAGTGAAAAAGGTTTTTTTTTTTTTTTCAACTTCAATTTTTTATTGGTGTTTTTAAGCATACAGTATATCACAACCCATTGTAGAGTACACCATTTCTTTTGTTAATAGAACAAAGAACACCATATTAACACGACGAACATTGGGAATTACCTAACACAATAGACGCGACACACCAGACATACATGACATAGGGCCGGGGGGGAAGGGGGTGGAGGGGGGGTGGGTATGAGGAGTCGTTGTGCGAGGTAAGGTGTCAACCTCTGAGGCTTTTTGGATCCGTCTTGGGTTCCTGTGGAGTCTCATTCCAACTTTTTCACGGAGGGGCTTTAGCTTGAGCCCGACATATCTCTTCCCTAAGTGTGGTCGGGACCGTCGTCTGATGTCCGCCTACCTGTCCGTCGCTGTGTGATGTCGTGTCTCGCTGCCCTCAAAGGAGAACGCATTTGTTGCTATCATTGGAAGATTGCTGTGGCACTTACCCCTGGAATATCTGTCTGGGCCAGCCATGGCGTCCAGACTTTTAGAATTTTTTTGCCGGTGTCATTAACTAGACTCGTTAATTGTTCCATCCGGCAGACATGCCAAATCCTATTTCTAATTGTGGGGATGATTGGTATTTTCTGTTGCTTCCATAATGCTGCGATCTCGCATCTAGTGGCGGTTGCCAAATGCGCAATCAATTTATGCGACGCATTTGATATACCCTGGATCCGCCTGCCCAATAGGAACAACCACGGGTCCAGGGGATCTCCAAACCGAGAATCCTCTGTAGCCAATCTCTAATTTGTTCCCAAATCGGGACCACTCTGTTGCAGGACCACAGCATGTGTTGCAAGTCCGCCACCTCCCCACACTGCTTTGGGCAGAGAGGGGAGTGGCCCCTAACAAATTTAGCTAACCTTAACGGGGTGTAGTACCAGCGCATAAGGACTTTATATGCGTTCTCCTTTAATGTGGTGCATATTGAACTTTTTGCCGCTCCCTGTATTATCTTGTCCCATTCCTCGTCCTCTAGCGTCTCGCCTAAGTCTGCTTCCCACTGTCTAATGTACGTGAATCGATGGTCATTGGGGGTCTCTGGACAGATCACTTCCCTGTACATTCTAGATGTTAGTCCATTGTGTCCGTACCCCTAGAACACAGCTGCTCAAAATTTGTTCTTACAGGTCTAATTGGGGTTTTGTTATAGAAGTCTCTGATCTGAAGGTATCTAAAAAATTCCTTATTTGATATCGCCGTTGTGGCCTTAATTTGGTCAAAGGTGTGTATATATTTGTTACCCTCCAGATCTTTGAGCCGTGTAATACCCGACTGTTCCCAAGCTAGCAAATTATTTCTATTCAGACCTGGAGCGAAGTCTGGGTTGCCAATGATCGGTGTCATAAGTGAGTCCTTGGAGGTTAGATTGCATCTGAATTTAGTGACCTCCCATACCTTTAATGAATTGACTATGGTCTGAAGTGGCATGCCCATCTTGTTTAATCCCCTCTTGGGTATCCAGATCACATTATGTATATCAATAGGTGCACAGCAGTGTTTCTCTAATTCAACCTATCTCCTTAGTTGTGGGTCCATGTGCCACTGTGTAATTTGACTTAGTTGGGCCGCTTTATAGTAAGCTATCAAGCAAGGTACCGCTAGTCCTCCTCTAACGGTGGGTCTCTTTAAGATCCCCTTTGCGATTCTTGGGTTTCTCTTATTCCAAATGAATTTCATAATTTGGGACTGCAGAGAGAGGATGTCTGCTGTTACAAAAGGTATAGGTAGACTCTGGAAAAGATATAACATCCTTGGGAGGAGGTTCATTTTCACGCTATGAATCCTCCCGATCCATGAGATACTACCTTTCATCCAGGTTCGAAGATCCTCTCTCAGCGTCTTAATTAACCTGGGAAAATTGGCTTTGTATATCGTTATGTAGTCCCGTGTAATATATACCCCTAAATATTTGATTGCGGAGGGTTGCCATTTGAAATTAAAGTTTATTTCTATCAATTTTTCCACCTCTTTGGGTAGATTTATGTTGAGGGCTTCCGATTTGGCCTGATTGATTTTAAAACCCGAAATTTGGTTGAATTTACTTAATACCTCAAATGCATTGGGCAGGGATGTGAGAGGTTTTGACAGCGTCAAAATGATGTCGTCAGCATACAAGGCTATTTTGTGTGTTTGATCACCGATCGAGATTCCTGCAATATCTGGACTATGTCTGATGTGGGCTGCCAGGGGCTCAATACAAAGGGCAAACAACAGCGGGGACAGCGGGCACCCCTGTCTTGTTCCACTTTTAATACTAAATTGCTCGGAGGGGAATCCCTGATGTCTCACCCGAGCCGTTGGGCTCTCGTATAGTGCCAACATGGCTTTTAGGAGGCGTCCTTCAAAACCAAACTCCCCAAGTGTTGCTGTTAGGTAGGGCCAATCTATTCTATCGAAGGCTTTCTCTGTGTACAGACTTAACACCATGGAGTGAATGTTTTTCTGTTTGGCCAGATCAATCAAATCAATTATCCTCCTGGTGTTGTCTGCCGCCTACCTACCCCCGATAAACCCTACCTGATCCACATGAATCAACCCGGGAAGGACGCTACCCACTCTGTTGGCTATGAGTTTGGAGTATATTTTAATGTCGGAATTAATCAGAGATATAGGCCGGTAGCTCTTACAGTCTGCCGGGTCCTTTCCAGGTTTGTGGATCACTGATTTTGAGGCTTGCAGCATTTGAGTTGGGAAGGAGGCCCCCGCTAGAATCTCATTAAATAATCGGAGCATGTGAGGGGCCAATAATTTCAGATATTTTTTGTAATACAGGTTCGAGAAGCCGTCCGGCCCCGGTGCCTTAGCTGGTTTGAGATTTTTAATCACCTCTGACAGCTCTTCTAACGTGAAGTCAGCTTGTAGCGCCTCTCTCTCATCCCTGCTCAGTGTGGGTAGTTTTGCCTCTGTCAGAAATGTTTGTAACATCTCTTGTGTTTTGCGAGTGTGGGTGGCTTTATCTCCATTATATAGTGTTTCATAGTAGGTTTTCAATTCTTCTACTATTTTCCCAGGAATGGATGTCAGCTCCCCACTCTGGGTTCGTATTGCGTGAATGTGGGACTTTGGAAGCTTATTTTTTAGCTTGTTGGCAAGTAGGGTATCTGGCTTGTTAGCTTTTTCATAAAATTTGCGCTTAGACCAAGTCATTTCCTTCTCTGCGTGGGAGGAGAGCAGGAGATTGAGCTTTGTTTTGGTATCTAGTAATTGTTTCAGAATATGATCTTGCTTGTTCGCTTTATGATTGGCTGCAAGGTCTGCTAATTGTTTTTCTAACTCTCTTATCTTTTTTTCTCTTTCCCTTCTTCGTTTGGCGGCCAATTCATTAATATCCCCCTGAGGGTTGCCTTATGGGCCTCCCACAGCGTGGAGTGTGTGGTCACACTCCCCTCATTCTCCAGAAAATATTCTTCAATTTTGTCCCCTACCTCCTTTTCTACAGCCGGTATTTTTAACAGGATCTCATTTAGTTTCCAATTCGCTCTGGGTCTGTCTAGTGGAATTAAGGTGCATCACAGCTCTATTGATGCATGGTCAGACCATGAAATATCATGTATCTCTGAACGAGTGACCCCAGGAACCAATCTATTAGACACAAGGAAGTAATCTATCCTGCTGTAACTGTTGTGTGGGTGGGAGTAGAACGTATATTCCCTCATTCCCTGGTGTTGTTCCCTCCATATATCCAAGAGTTGACAAAGTCTCATCCCGTTTGATATGGTTAGTACGTCCTGTCTGTGGGCTTTGTTAGTGCTAGAGCATCTGTCCAAGTCGCTGTTGAGTGCTCGGTTCAAGTCTCCTGCCAGTATGATATTGCCTGTCGCTACCTTGTGTAACTTAGAAAAGAATACTGTGAAAAAGTCGTTGGAAGATTCACATGGGGCATATACTGTCGCCAGAGTGATGGGGTGGGCTTGAATAGTCCCGGTCACTATTATGTACCATCCCTCCCTGTCCATGTATGTTCTGTCAGCTATAAATGGTAGTTTGTTATGGATTAAGATGGCTACACCTCTAAGATGGCTACACCTCTTTTTTTAACTTGTGCAACGGACAGAAAGCTCGTCCGGAAATCTGTATCTAAAAAGTTTGGCCTATTATTCCTTGAAAAATGCGTTTCTTGAATAAACAGTATTTCTGCTCCCTTCCGCTTATAGTCCCTGAATGCAACCCTTCTTTTAGCTGGACTATTGAAACCCTTAACGTTGTGCGAGATTAAGACTATTTCCTTACTCATTTGTGAGCTTCAGCCTTTTGATCTGTCGTATTCTTACTGGCCTCGCATGCCACTGATCCTCTTCGCTTCTTCTTTCTTCACTCCATCTGACCCGCTCCCCTGAGGAAACAAGAGATGGGGAACACACAAAAGGGGGAACCTGGGGGAACATAAACACAAGACCACAATTAACATAAAATGACATTTCTCGGCGCCTCTTCTTTCCTCCTCCGGCTCCGAGACTTCTGCCTTTGAGCTCCAGCCCGGTCTGCGGGGCTAGTTCCGACATCCTGGAGTGTGTGTAGCCCTCTCCAGCTGCTCAGGCTCAAAGGACTTTGTTAGGCCAGCGAAGAGCCTCCCTCCCCTAAATTTGAAACTGAAACCACATAGAAACTTAATTATCCCCTCCTAGCATTCTTGACCCGCCACCCTTGCTCCTGAGTCCTGCACCTTCCTCACTAGTGCTTTCCTCTCATTTTCACCTGGTCCCTCTATCGCTTAGATGGTCGCTGCCGTGCTCCGTGTTGCTGACGGTCTTCTACTCCCTGCCTGACTTCCCTTCTATCTTTCTTTTCCTTCCTGCTCCCTTGTTCCCTGCCTTCCAGCTCCCTTGTTCCCTTCTACCTCTTCCAATCTTACCCTCTCTAGTGTTACCTACCTCTTCCCTCATCACCTACGCTGCCCTTCTACCTATTTGACCCTTCTGTACACCTGCTGCCTCCCTGTCGTAACTTCCCCCTCCTCTTATCTGCTACTGCCCCCCTTCTTCACTTCCCTAGCTCTGACTTCCTTCCTTCCCCTCCCCTTTATCGCCGTACCTCCCTCTCCTCTCCTTGATACCCCTTGCTGTCTAACCTTCTTAAGCCTCTTCCTCTTATCCTTCTATTGTGGAGTGCCTTCTCCCCTCTTCTTTCTACTATTAACATACCCCTTCTATCTCCCGCTACTTCCCCTTCCCTCCGTTACCCTTCCCCGTCCACTTCCTCCTCTATACTAGTGTAGAAAAGCCGGTCCGGCAATGTTCGGCCACCTCTAGGGTCCCTATTAGTCTTGCCTTCCTCCGTCTGTCGTCATCCGGGCCCGCCGTGCGCGTCCATGGCTGCCACCTCCAAGATGGCGCCCGATCTTCCGACTCAGGGTGATGACGTCCTTCCGCTCCGCCGCCATTTTGGATTTCGTTGCTCGGCCGGAGGTGTTCGCTCTCTCCAGGTTCCCGCCTTCCTTTACCTTCCTGCTCCTGCGGTTCAGCGTGGATCCAGCGGTGCCTCCATTTACACCGCCATCTTTGGAGACCATGCTTTCTCTGCTTTGAAGGCCAGCGATTCCAGGTACCTTTATTTCTTTTGCAGGTCTCGGTGATTGAGTCTTTGGTGGCGTGCGATTATCACCTTAAAACTGGCTGATAAATTGCACAACGTCTCTAGCTGCTGGGGACATTTCTTAAACTTTAAAACAGAGTAACTTTTTAACTTTCTTTGCTTTTTGTTTATTACTTCTTTGGCCTTTAATTGTCTCTTCTCGCTCGTGGAGCTTTGGGGCTCTGTGACCAGATTGGGTCCAGGGTTGGTTCATGGGGGCTCGAGTGCACGGGGGCCTCCCCTAGCCTTAGCTTGTGCATCATGGCAGGGCCTTCCTCTGGCTCTCTTATTAGCATGGTCTTGCCACCTCTCGTTACCGAAAGGCCAAAGGGGAAGGTCCACCGGTACCTCACCCCATTGTCTCTCAGAGTTTTGGTTAGGGGGCCCAGGTTTCTCCGCCTAGCCAACGTTACTGGGGAAAGATCCTGGAATATTAGTAACCGGGCCCCTTCAAACTCCACTGCTGGTAGTGGTCTTGTTTTCTGGAGCACAGCCTACTTCGTTCTACTATATTGGTGCAGTCTGATCACAATGTCCCTTGGCTGCTCATTTTGCAGCGGTTTGGCCCTTAGTGCCCTATGGCAGCAATCCATAGCCAGCAGGCTTTGCTGCGTCTCCGGCAGTATTGACTCCATCCACCGCGTGATGTATTCATCACAGTCCAGGACTGATTCTGGCACTCCTCTGATCTGCAGGTTGTTTCTCCTATCGCGTTTTTTTGTATATTTGGTATTTGTGTGTCGTCGGCATAGAGGTGATAATTAAACCCAAAAGATGTTATTAGGTCACCTAGAGAGAGTGTGTACAGAGAAAAGAGAAGAGGTCCCAGTACAGAGCCCTGGGGTACCCCCACAGAGAGATCAATAGAGGAGGAGGAAGTGTTAGCAGAAGAGACACTGAAAGTATGATGGGAGAGGTAGGATGAGATCCAGGATAGAGCTTTGTTCCGAATACCAAGAGTATGGAGAATGTGGAGGAGAAGAGGGTGGTCCACTGTGCCAAATGCTGGAGAGGTCGAGTAATATGAGCAGAGTGTAATGACCTCTGTCTTTGGCAGCATGGAGGTCGTCAGTTATTTTAGTGAGGGCTGTTTCCGTGGAGTGAGCAGTGCGGAAGCCAGATTGTAGAGGGTTTAGGAGAGAATAGGTGTTGAGAAAATGGAGCAAGCAAGAGAATACAAGATGTTCAAGGAGTTTAGACGCAAAAGGCAGGAGGGAGACAGGTCAATAGTTAGAAAAACAGGTAGGGTCAAGCTTGCTGTTTTCAGTAATGGTATAACTGTATCATGTTTGAAGGAGGATGGAAAGGTACCAGAGCAGAGGAAGGATTTAAAAATGTGTGTGGGTGTAGGGATTATAGTAGGACCAAGAGGTTTTAGGAGATGGGAGGGAATGGGGTCAAGAGAGCAAGTGTTAGAGGGAGAAGAGGCGATCAACAGCGACACATCCTCCTCTGAGACAGTGGAAAAAGAGTCAAGGAAGGCAAGAGGAGAGTTAGAAAGAGGTGTAGGATGGGAGGAAGAAACAGAGGGGATGTTCTAACCTATGGATTCTACCTTTTCCTTAAAATAGTCAGCAAAGTCCTGAGCGGAGATGGAGGAAGGAGAGGCAGCTGCGGGTGGTTTGAGTAGAGCATCAAAGACAGAGAACAGTCGGCGTGGGTTAGACTTGTGCATTTTGATTAGTTAAGAAAAGTAGACATGTTTAGCTTGCGAGAGGGCAGAGTTGAAACAGGATAGCATAAATTTGTAGTGAAGGAAGTCTGCGAGAGTATGCGATTTCCTCCAGAGGCGTTCAGAGGAACGAGTGGAGGAACGCAGCATGTGGGAATTTAGCCAGGGTCTAGGGTTAGAAGTGCGAGGGCGGCAGAGAGAAAGCGGGGCAAGAAGATCAAGAGAGGAGGACAAGGCAGAGTTGTAGTTCCTGACCAGGTTGTCAGGGTCTGTAGCAGAGCTGAGAGAGGAGCGTAACGTGGATTCAAAGTCAGGAAAGTGAATAGAGCGCAGGTTTCTGCAGAACCGGGGGTTAGATGGAGGTGGAGAAAGGGAGAAGCGAGATAGAATGAGATGAGGTGAAGGTCAGAGAGAGGAAAAGAGGAAATGGAGAAATCGGAGAGACGTTTTTAGTGAAAACCAGGTCTAAGTAATGGCCATCCTTGTGGGTGCTGGCTGCAGACCACTGTTGAAGGCCAAAAGAAGAGGTTAGAGAGAGAAAGTGGGATGTCCAAGGGAGAGAGGGGCCATCAATATGACAATTGAAGTCCCCAAGGAGAAGAACAGGGGAGTCTGAGGAGAGAAAGAGAGCCAGGACTCAAAGTGAGAAAGGCAGAAGGGGGTGAGAAGAGGTAGGCGGGCGATAAATGACCACCACATGGACAGGGAGAGAAGATCTGGACAGTGTGAGCCTCAACGGAGGGAAAAGCAAGAGATGGAGGAATAGGAATGGTTCGGTAACGGCAGAGAGAGAGCAGGAGTCCCACGCCTCCACCCCTGCCGTCAGGACACGGAGTGTGGGAGAAAGAAAGGCCACCATAGGAGAGCGCAGCTTCCAGAGCAGTGTCAGACTGAGTGAGCCAGGTCTCAGTTATAGCAAATAGGAGCAGAGTGAGAGAGAAAGAAGTCATGCACAGAGAGGCACTTGTGAGTAAGGGAGCGAGCATTCCAAAGGGCACAGGAGAAAGGGAGAGAGGAGGGAGGGTGGCAGGGGATGGGTGTGAGGTTGGAGGGGTTCACACCAGGAGTAGAGGTTGTAATTGGCAGGCGAGGACGAGAGCATGTAGGAATAAGGCAGGGACCAGGATTGGGAGAGATATCCCCAGAAGCAAGGAGGAGAAGCATGGATAGAAAGAGGATGTGTGAGGATGATTTGTAGGGGTGTTTTTTAGTGCAGGGGATATAGCTGTGTGGTGTCAGAGGACGCAGGTAAGAAAGGAGTTCATGTGAACAGAGAAGTGGTAAAGGAAGGAGAGATGGAGATATATGAATGGAGTTAGAGACATACTGAGGCTGGTAAAAAGAAGTGCATAATTTGAGAAGAAGTGAACACACAGCAAATATAAATGGTAAAGGCAGCATCACAGCAGTAATGATGCAGTCTGGTATAGATGACATCCTCCTTTCCAGCGTAATTCAAATGCAGGAATCAGGGCCAGTTGGGGGTGTCCACTTCTTCTGAACTTCCTTTTAAACTTTTGTCTGCTTAATTAGCACATCTGAGGCACATTCAAAAAGAAGGTTTTCTACACAGGGTGTTCCCTGTCTAGGTTTCAATGCTTAATTTAATTAAGGGTAGGATGAAACAGGATTCAAAGATGGTTTTTACCTAGCATTGTATCACTTGCATATATTATAATACACACAGCAAAGGCTTCAATGAGAGGATTTAGAGATGTTTTTTTACCTAGCATTGTATCACTTGCATATACTGTACTATAATACACACACACAAGTATAATAAAGGTTAATACCTGGGGCTCGTCCTTACCTGGAGCTCATCTAACCCTCAGACACGTTAGCTACCCTGTATTTAAAAGCCCGGTAGCCTATGCATCCTATGTAAAATATACTCTTTATTCAACTGCAAGTGTAGAAATGTTTTTTTTTTTGTTTCTTTATGCAACAGTTAAGCATATCCAAAGTCTGGGCATGTGGGGATGAGAAACCCTTTGTGCAGACCACATGTTTGGGGAAAATGGCTGCTGCTGTGACTGGAGGAGCAGGTGAAGTGTAGAAAGAAAGGAGAGTGGCAATTGGCGGACATCTGACTGGGGGGGAGGGGGCATCCACCATAAAAGTGGAGCATTTTGTTACCTCCCCAGCCAGAGTGGTGCCAGCCAAGGGGGTAAAATCATTCCAGCCAGCTGGGGGAAGCCATTGCTGAGTCCACACTGATAGGTGCTGCTCCCATTGACTCGTTTGTATTTCCCTCCACAGGCCCTTACATCTCTTAGCCCCACCTGATCTGATTGGCCAATTACAGATGAACCCTCACCTACTGATTGGTCACCTGCAATTCTACCATGATTTCCTATGGAAGCAGGAAATCTATGAAAGGGGAACCCAATCAGCATTCCATAGTTCACTCTGATCTTGCCGTCAAAGTGAACTAAGCGGTGAGCTCCAAGACTGTGCTGGAGACACCCAGACATGAGCCTGGAAGTCTAACCCTGTGGGACATTCAAAAGAACGTTTGTACTATGAACTGTATCTTGACAGAGAAGAAGTGGAGAGCAGGACTATTAAGTATTACTTTTGAAAGGTCTCTGCTGCAAATTGTACCAGAGAAGTCTAGACGATATTTGCCTCAACAGAGAGTGGAAGCAAGTCCCGGGTAAGCCTTCAATGTGGTGCTCAGCACCTAGCCAGCTCAGATCCCTTCCGTATGCCCCTGTTTTAGTGAGAATAGCACAATTATGTTTTTTGTTTTGAGGTTGCTGGCTCTGGCTGGAATATAAACATTTATTGAACTGCTTTGTCCTGTCTGGTCACAGTGATAAGTTCTGGTCTCTTGTGACAGGCCATATGACACATTCTGGTGCCTGCCACGTTTGCTGGTACTTGAATGTCCTACACTTGGGGTCCAAACTAATGTAGATGAATCAGAGCATTACAGATTTTCAACAAGTAACATTTATTGTGCCAAAAGGAAACACAATGTTTCGGCCTCGAACTGGCTTTTATCAAGTGAAAGGCCAGTTAGAGGCAGAAACAATGTGTTTCGTTTTGGCACAATACATTTAGCTTGATGAAAATCCATAGTGCTATGTTTCAGCTACATTAGTTTTGATTCATTCTGGATTATTGGCAGGCAGTCCGTGGAACCAGGACCACAGATATTAGTATCAGATTTTTCCCCCCTCATTTTATGGTGTGCAGCATTTACCCTATATTTCACTACACATGTGGTCCCAACCTTTTTGTGTCCAAGGCGAACACTTGAGAGTCCAGGAGAGTAGCAGGCAGCAACCAATTAACATACAAACACACAATTACCTTGGGGGTGGCCTCCAGTGTCACAGATGCGGAAGTTGTGCCCGACGTCCGGAGCAGAAGGAAAGAGCAAGAAGCACAACAGCTGTTGGCGGCACTGCGGCAAGCTACTCACTGGCAGCCGGCAAGCTACCCGTAGCTCACGATCAACATGTTTGCGACCCCTGATCTATGAAATGGCTAGTCACGGCCACCCACAAATGCTTGGCAGGCATCTTGGTGCGCGTTTGGGACCCTTGATATGAAATGGCTAGTCACGGCCACCCACAAATGCTTGACAGGCATCTTGGTGCACGTTTGGGACCCCTGGCATATAGACAGGCAGCCTTACATCTATAGACTCAAACAAAAATGCAAACTCGTTCAGCAATGCACTGAACTTATCAAAGTTTAGTGAATAGGCCCCAAAGTGTCTAATAACCACACAAAGGATACCATAAATATTCACACTACTGATGGTTGGGTAAAATGGAAGTCTTCTTGCCTCAGACTTTTATTCAATGTTTAGAGAGTTGAGATTCTCCTATAGAAGGTCCAATGTGACAAAGCTTTTTATGGACATTGTGTTTGACTTTGAGAAGGGCCTTTATGCTTGTAAATCCTGGCTCTAAGGCCCGGATGTTTAGATCACTTGTTTGTGGCTCTAGCCAGTAGCACAATCTTAGCTAGTAGCACAATCTGGAGGCTGACAAAATTCAGGGCCTCAGACACACAACTCTAAACTTAGTGGTCACATTTCGTCTCTCACAAGTCTGCTTCCACGTTTACTTCTTCAGAGCTTCCTCTTTTTTTTCAGCCTCCAGATATTATTTCATTTAGACAAGGATTCTGGTATTCAGACCCACATATCTCTCTCTGAAAGTGCACGCTCACCCTGCCACAATTCTTGCAAAGGACACCAGAAAAAATAGCATTGAAATTATAAGGTACAGTGACCATGTAAGTCTGCCAGGATCTTCAGGGAAACATACAAGTGTATTATGCAAAGTAGTAAACTGTCAGGTTTGTGCTCGCCACAAACCAGGACTGGACTGCAGGGCTGAGGTGGGGATGGTTATACACCAACCTTAGACCACAAAGACGGGTCCGGAGTGCGAGGACCCTGTGTTCGAAACAGAGATATCTGATATCTGATACTGTCTCTCCTACAGTATCGCGTGAAGCCTCTGACGCTGGGACTTCCACTCCTCAGTCAAGTTCATGTTCTCCCGATCCTTCCTCTGTGCTTGAAATACCCAGTTCTAAATACAAGACTTCTGTTTCTAAATCAGGTTTACTGCTCACCTTGCTTCCTGCTGTACCGGATAAAGTCTGTATGGATCCAAGCTTTCTCACTTTGCTAGCAGATCCTATGCCCGCAGGGCCCCGTGTGGCGGCTGAGGTGTTTCCTCTGGATTTCATGTTGCCCTCGCCAAAGATTGAAACACCCCTATTGGACTGTTTCACCTCTGTGGTGTCCGTTCCTGTTTCTTGTCCTCCCACGGTGAATACGGGCATGCTTTTCTCTGCTTGTTCTTTGGTGCCTACTGCTCCCTTCCAGGATGTCCAGCTTTCGGACCGGATGCTTCCTAGACCTCAGATGCCCAGGAATGCTGACCTATCGTTTGCCAGTGCCACGGCAGGAAACTACTTAAACACAATAACCTCCACTTTTGACTTCTTTGGGGGAACGGGCCAGGACTGTACCAAAGGGGTTGCGTCAATATCTTGCAGTGAACCCTCCAGCCCTATACCCTTGCTAACCACGGTCCGGAATTCCTGGGGAGCAAAAGATTTTCTCAAGCTTCTACGTACCGATTCCAGCAAAAACATTGCCTGTCCAGAAGGCCTCTCTGCTATATCCGACCAACAATCAGTGTTTTTGTCCTATACTCTCGGAATATTACTAGGGACCGGGCACCTGGCTGGTGTCCTTTGGACTTCCCTGTTCGGGAATCACCTACTTTTCCACAGCTCTGGATTTCCAAGACATTTTGTGTTGCTTTCCATATACCAAGAATGGTGCTTGCCAATGATTTGTGGGATTATGGATCTACTCCTCGCCAAGACAGTTCAGGAACAATGATATGTCTCCCAGATCTATGAGTGGTCCTGTTTGCCCAGAGTTCTCACCTGAAAGGGTCGGGGGTACTGTAAGGAATCCGTTTCTGGGTTTGGTGGAAACCCTTTCTTTACAGAACTGTGCTGTTTCCAGATAACCTCCCCTCACAATTACTACCGCCCTGCCTCGGTGCTCTCAATGGAGGAATGCCCTCACACTTCTCTCCTGGGATTAGCCCGCTGGCCTTCTTATACTGTGCTCTCACACTGCCTCAGTGCCGAGCATAGTCCTTTCACTTAGGATGTTACTGTGTTTGCCACAAGCTACCTGTTTGGCCGCCCTGTTCCTGTATTCTTGTTCCTGATCCCTGTTCCTGTGACCTGCTGCCTTTTCCCAAAGCAGAGGTCTGCCTACTGAGTCCAAGGTCTGCTGCTCTCGCCTCGCAGAGGCCTGTTTTGGACTTCCGTGCTGAAGCGTTGGTTCGCCAACGCTGCCCGGAGGTGTGCCTGTTCCGGCCTCCTTCTCCCTTTGCTGCGACCGGTACCATGGGCCATTCCCACTCCTCGCACAGAGGCCACTCCCGCACTGCTGCTGCTCCTACGCTAAAGTGGAGCGCACCTGATTTCCTGTTGCCGAACCCCTGCTTGGATATCAATTTTTCTACTGTCTCCAACCAAGACCCATGCGTGTCAAAGGATTACCCTGGCCTCTCCAGCCCTGAACCTGCTATGAACGACTACGAACTGCGCAATCCAGAACATGCTTTGTGGCCTAAGGTCGGTGTATTCACATCCCCACCTCAGCACCGCGGTCCGGTCTTGGTTTGTGGCGAGCACAAGCGTGACAATAGGAGCATAGTTTGAGGTCACAGACCGGGGTCAGCATCAAGAAGAGCGTCAGCGTAGGGTTTCAGCATAGGCACTGCAGTGCAAAGGGAGGTCTCCGGGACAGGAATCCTGCAGTGCAGGGGGTCCAGCACAGGAGGTCCTCAGAAACAGGAAGGGCTTTGGCAAGGGTGCTTCAGCATAGATGCTGCAGCGTAAACAAGGCAAAGACTTAAGAGAACAAGGAAGCTTCAGCACAGGGGATTCGGCACAGGAATGGACTCTGGACAAAGGAGGCTCCAGGATACAGGAAGCTTAAGCACAGGAAGGCAAAGAAGAGACAAGCAAAGGAGCTTGTGGTCAGCACAGTAACACCAAGAAAGGATTATGCTCAGCCACTTCCTGGGGGAAGGGCTGACCCTAAATAGCATAGGCAGCCAATAGGGACAGAGCTGCATAGCAGGCAGCAAGAAGCAGACTGCAGTGTGAGTCCAGACCCAGGTGATTCCAATTGCTTGTAAGGGTGAATTGCAGCCAAAGCCAGGACCAGAACCCTAACATAGACATTCACTTTAATTTAAGATGTTACAGAGACAGAAGAACAGCACATTGAGAACATGAAGACATAATGCCATTTGAACTGCAACACCACATATGTGGATTATACTATAAAATGCTCTTGTAATAAGAAATATGTTAGCCTGACAAAGAGACAGTAGGGGTAAATGTGGCTGCTCTTTAATAAAGGTCAAACACACCATTATCCCTACCTGTCAATAATATGCTATATTTATTCATGTATGAATACAGTAGGGCCCCACTTTCCAGTGTTCCGCTGATACTGTGGTACAAAGAAGGGGGCCGCCATGTCTGCGCATGAGGTCGCGCATGCACAGAAGGTGGATGTGCAGGTCTGCAGATGCGCAGAAAATATCCGGTTAGGGTCCGTAGAGCAGAACTTGCCGTATTAGCGGGGCCCGCCTGTAGTCACATATCTGTATACTGTGGCTACATTGTAATGATGTTATATGTTGTAGCCTGGATTCAGCACTTTTGGAACCAGGAGTTAACCGATGTTAAATATGTTAAATGTGCGGATAATTGGTATATCAGTATCCAATCTAAACACAAGAGATCTTGGGCAAGATAAGGCGAGTGGCCTGAAATATTATCGAGCGTGGCAGGGCTCTGGACTCAGGTGTGGGAAAAGTGGCTCCCCGCAGGGGTACCAGTGTTTGGTCCAGACACTGAGTTGCCTAAACCTTCAGGGGCTTTTGAGCGGACATAGGGAACCGTTGCCGGGAATGTGCCCTGTTGTTGTGATTCCCATTGGTCCATTCAAATGCCCCGCTAAACTTAAGCATGCCCCTGTGGGCTGTACTGGAAGTCTTGTAACCCGCCGTCACTAAGGATTGGTCCGATGCAGGCGAGCCTTCACTCACTGATTGGACCCTGAAGACTATCCGCTATACAATTATAATATTAATTGTAATTCCAGCTTTATTGTGTACATACTTAATTGTGGGTGTGGCAAACACTACATTGGACGCACCATAAGACCTCTGAAAATTAGGATAATGGAGCATGTCAGAGCTATAAAAAACCATACTACTACACATCCGGTGTCACGTCATTTTGCCCATTGTGCACATGGAGGTATCCAGAACTTCTCTTTTTCGGCTATTGAGCATGTTCCTCCACCCATTCGTGGTGGCGACAGATTGAACATGCTCAATAGACGTGAGATGTTCTGGATCTTCACCATGGATTCCCTATACCCAAATGGGATCAATCAAGATTGGGAACTGATACATTTTTTATAAAACCATTTTATGTTCTAACATTACCTCCATTTTTCATAATAACCTCTTATTATTAATGTATATGCTTATTATTAGGTATATAAATAATTAGTATTATATACATTTCAATCTAATATATTTTTCTATAGAATCAATATTTGCATTAATATACTTTAATCTTAGGTTCTTTTTGATATCCATTACTTTGATAGGACTAAGTTAATTAAATAGTTTATTGCTGGGTTATAACAATATTATTATCTTTATAAATGTACTTTTCAAATTTTCTGTATTAAGATGATAATTATACATATGTATCTCTTTAACTTTATTACTATTGCCATTATTCTTGTGTTGAGATCAGTTTATTTTTCTGTTTTGACTTAACTTAAACATTCATGTTTATTATTATATTTAGTGATATTAGACACATTATTATTAGAGTGATGGGTCTATTGATGGGTATATTTCTTCATGTTCCCAGTTATCTAATAAGAGTTTCATTTACTAATATTTATTTTATATTTCTTTATATGTGTTGCTTTTTCATTTTATGTGTTTTTCATCTCTTTATCTAGTATGTTATAGTCTATTTATTTTATTTTTTTATTCTTGGGTAAAGTCTGAGTTATGTGTCGTCACCAGGTTCATCAATCTGGCTGTGAATGTAGTTTTTTGTATTTCCGCCTTTGCTTTTTCAGCACGGAGGTGTTTCTACCCTATGAGGCCACCGTAGTTTTTTACGGGGATTCAGCTTGAGTCAGAGTTTTGACTGATTTTTGGCGCGAAATCACCTCCGTGGTGAACAGCATATAAGGGGGATCAGGGGAGACATGAGTCACTCTTTGATAAAGCGCAATCAAAGCGCGAAACGCGTTAGAGGACCCTTTTAATGTAGCTGTTGCTACCATGCATTTGGATTAAAGCATTTTTATTTTTCACGGATCTGCCTCCAGCCCTATTTCTTTGCAGTGCTCCACCATCTTTCTACACATTCCCTAAACCAGAGTACACACCCCTCCTGACTAACAATGTCTTAAGCACTTCACCCACACCCATTTGGATAACAAACCCAGATTTCTGTGTGTGCATGCTGGTAAAGGCACGTCCATAGAGGAGTTACTAGCCCTGCACACAACTCGGGGGGAGCGGCGGGGGGGGAGGGATCTGCCTGAAAATCGGAGTATTTGAATGTTCCTCCAGACATAACGGCACCAAGCCAAGCGGGGGATATTCTGCTATCCGGGAAATCCATTGCCGAGCTCCCGCCTGTAGCCGCTGCTACCATTGACCAGTTTGTATTTCCCTCCAAGCCCTTTAAGTCGCGTTTGCACAACCTCCATCCCTGATTGACCAATGCAGGCATGATTGGTTCCAGTGCAGCATCCGTGCTGTGATGGTAGGGGTAGCCCCCCTCACATAATAAA
>NW_027457042.1:90000-194422 GCF_040206685.1 Ascaphus truei
ACCACATTGCCAAAAAATTAGAAAGAATTGAAGAAGCATTAGATGAAAATACTTTCTGGCAAACCTGTGTAGCCGTGACCCTTGATTCACCCCGAGTAATGAGAGGTTGCGCTTGCAAGGAGTAGTTGCAGAAGCCCGCGAAGGAGGAGGATACATATTGGCGGGAAAGGAGCAGTCCCTCGACCCAGCAGCCCCCACGGGGAGGGTCAGGTGAGCGCGTTTAGCCTATGGGCGGAGGAGTTGCCAGAGATATAGGCAGTGGTTGCGCGCACGTGGAGTTAGAGCATCGTGGAGAGACGAGGAGACGGAGACACTGCGCTGGGAGGTTGTACCCCCCCCAGGCGCAGTCAAGATGCCCCGGCCCAGTTAGCCCTGAGTCACCGTAGAGACAAGCGGAGCAAGGGACACCCTTAGTAAGGGATTTACCCCCCCCCCCCCTAAAACTACTGCTGTGTTCGGGACTATCCTGTCGGGGAGAAGCGCCCCATATCGCAGCGTGGAATCCCCAGAGACTCTTTTTGAAGAACCGTAGCAGTTCCGAGCACCGGAGTGCTCGGCAGGTATTTCATCAAGTGCACCAACTCTACCCTTTCAATCACCTAAGACCTAGTGGCTGCGCAGTCACCCCTACACATACACACGGCCGTTGGAAGCGAGAGAACTGATTAACGTATTTGGACACGGGGTGGTAACACCCGGTGGTGGGATTGCGGAAAAGTTATTGTTGGCGTCCGCCGAGGCGCAAGTTATTGTTGGCGTCCGCCGAGGCGCATAATTGTGGACGTCCTCCGTGGTGTGTTAAATGTTGTGTACCAGCGGATTGGAATGTCATGGCATGCAATGTATCGTAAGGTTGATTAATCAGTAAACAAGATTGGTTTTATAACATGGTCGTGTGAGAGAAATTCTTGTATAGAGGTCCTGCGAAGACTAACTCCCCCTTTGGCGGGATCTGTCACAGGTGGAGGCGCTGCACTGAACATACATACATATTGTATGCACCCCGGGCTCTCCGTGGCAGAGACTCAGGCCCTGTGAGTCAGCAGGTAACACAGCACAGAGTAACAGCTTGCCAAGCGATAGGAAGCAGGGTTACACCTGGAAACATCTGCATACAAAGCAGAATAACAGACACCTGGCCATTCAGAATGGCAACATCTGGAAAAACTACTTCAAGGACCTTTACCAAGAAATCCCAGAAGAAAACCTGACACAAGAACAAAAACAAATCCTCACCAAACAAACATCACTGGAGAACACTATAAAAGATAACCAAAACCCTCTGGACATAGCAATCACAATCCAGGAAATAAAAGAAAAAAGAAAACTAATAAAAACCAAGAAAGCCTGCGGACCAGATGGCATTCTACAAGAGATGCTGAAGTATAGCAATCCTTCTATACAAGAAGCAATACTGAAAATGTTCAACCTGGTCCTCACTACTGGCTACTTCCCTGAACTATGGAACGAAGGACTGATAACCCCTATGCACAAGAAAGGAGACAGGATGGACCCATCCAATAACAGAGGAATCTGTGTCAGCAGCACCCTGGGGAAACTGTTCAACAGCATCTTGAACAGCAGAATCCTCACCTTCCTGACAGAGCAGAGTGTACTGAGTAAGAGCCAGACAGGCGTCCTGCCAAACCACCGCACCACGGATCACATCTATACCCTACACAGCCTGATTAATAAGCACGTCCACAACACCAACAAGGGCAAAATCTTTGCTTGCTTTGTGGACTTCAAAAAAGCCTTTGACTCCATCTGGCAGCCAGGCCTATTGCTGAAAATACTAGAGAGCGGAATAGGGGGGAGAACATACGACACAATCAAAAGTATGTACTCTGAAAACAAAGGCTGCGTGAAAGTTAATAACTAAAGGACAGACTTCTTCCATCAAGGCCGTGGAGTTAGACAGGGCTGCAGTCTGAGTCCCACACTTTTTAACATTTACATCAATGAGCTCACAGCAGCCCTAGTATCCTCCTCAGCACCTGGGCTCAACTTGGCTGGAACTGAGGTTAAGTCTCTACTATACACAGACGACCTGCTCCTGCTGTCTCCAACAGAACAAGGCCTCCAACAGAAACTGGCAATACTAGAAAAATTCAGCCAGACCTGGGCACTCTGTGTGAACCTAGAAAAAAACAGAATAATGGTAAAACATCCAACCATATCGCAATTCACACTGGACGACAATGCACTGGAACAGACAGCGAGTTACACATACCTAGGTCTAACAATCAGCTCATCAGGGAAATTCAGCCTGGCCATAAATACACTGAAGGAGAAGGCCCGCAGAGCATTCTACACAATAGAGAAACAGATGTACCACCTCAAACCACCAATACGAATCTGAATGAAAATATTCAACAGCATCATCACACCCATCCTTCTGTATGGCAGCGAGGTGTGCGGCCCTGTAACATTCCCAGACTCCACAAAATGGGATACCAGCCCAACAGAAATACTGCATCTGGAATTCTGCAAAACACCTTCTCCAAGTACACAGGAGTACATCAAACAATGCATGCCGGGCTGAGCTGGGCCGCTTTCCTCTACTGCTCACTGGACAGAAGAGAGCACTGACATGCTGGGCCCACCTAAACACCAGTCATCTACAGTCTTACTGCTACAGAGCAATGAGAAGCCAGGACCTCCTCACTAAACCCTGTGCCATCAAATAACTTGTCCTCTCACTCCAAGGCCAAAACCCCACACAGATCAACAACCTGCCGAAAAAACAAATCAACTCAATCGCCAACGAAATGAAGAAGCAGTATGTGACTAGGTGGGACAATGAAATCCAGCGCTCAAAGAAGCTGGGAACCTACCACAGCCTACAGAGAGAATACACTCTGGTACCCTACCTACTGAAGGTAAAAGACCCAAAGCAGAGACAGACCCTGGGCCAGTAAAGAATAAGTGCCCACAGCCTAGAAATAGAAACAGGCAGACACAGACAGAACTGGAAGCCCCGGGAGATGAGACTGTGCCACAGATGTGAGCTAGGAGAGGTAGAAGATGAAACACACTTCATGTTGCATTGCACACAATACTCTGAAATGAGGAGTGCCCATCTAGAGAAACTCACTGCACTTATCCAGAACTTTAATAATATAGAGGAGAACCAAAAAATAGCGATCCTCCTGGGAGAAGATGAAACCACAGCAGAACTGGCTGCACACTATGTCAGCACCTGCCACAGGCTGAGAGATGCCCACTAACCCCCACACCCCTGTGTGAAACTGTTACCCATATACCGTGAAACCATTATACCCTATCCCCTAGTATTCACGCGAGGGCGAGACAGAGGGCGGGACAGAGGGCGAGACTTCAACTTACACACACACACACACACTCCCCCACTTACACACACACACTCCCACTTACACACTCCACCCTGGTATGCTGCATCTCCCTCTCCCTCCTCACACACAACCACACTCTCTCTCTGCCACTTACACACACACAGACACCAAACCCCTCCCCTACGCGAGAGCGAGTGTCCGCCCTCTCAAATTCCCCTCTCTCCCTCTTATCAGCGGTGCCGACAGGAGATGAAATACAGCAGTGACCGGGGGGATGCTCTTATGTCTGAAGCCGGCTCACTGGAGTGGTATGCTGCATCTCCCTCTCTCCCCCCCCTCTCTTACCTGCCATGAGAGTGAGGAAATCCAGCCTGGGGGGCTCCCACCGTCCGCCTCGCCCGCGATACACATGGAAGCAGCAGCAACACGAGTAGCACTTCCTCCAGCCACACAGCGCCGCTCCGCAGACACATCCAGCTAAAGCCACAATCTCCAGGCCTCTCTCCGCCTCTGGTCCCGGCAGTTGCTAGGAGATCCTTAGTGGGGGAGGGCGTGTCTGTATGCGCCTGCGTTGGTGTATGGCGTAGCGTCACTGCAGTGCCTCCAAGGGATGTCTTCGGCTGGGCTATCCTTCCGGCGTCCCGCATTGCTAGGTGACCCGCTTGATCGTGTCCCGGCATCCTGAAATGAGCCACAGCACAGCAACGGCACTCTACAGGGGGTTAAATGCACTCCTCCGGGCGATCAGGGGTTGCATTTGTCGAACACTGGCCATAATCATGTGTGTGCATGGTCCATCTCAGCTTCAAACACTCTCCGGATTGGACAGCTGATTAAAGAGACAATGCTGAATGGCCTAGCCGCCCCCTCTCCATGGTTTTGCATGAGAACCAAACCTATATAAGCCCAGCAAGACTTCCAGAGATTCAGAGAAACTCTGCGTCCGGTGGAACCGTTTGTTGACTGTTTTGAAGCAACATGCTCCAGCTGCTGGAGGTCCTCACCCAAGCCTTTCTTAGTTCCAGAGGCCTCACAGTCTGCAAGAACTTATCCACAGGATAAGCAAGCTTAAGCGACATCATGAACTCTAGTAAGAGTTTATGTTCTATGTTTTCCCCTTTTAATTTCTATTGGGCTAGGCCTGTACTATTACCTGTTCCTAATAACTCGTCCCCCTAGGATCCCTAGAAATGGTGTGATCTGCAAGCGGGTCATGACAATGCATATGCAGAAAACACGTCCCCATCAAGCTCTTGCAATATCCACAACTGGGTGTGTTGTCTCAAACAGAGGTAAATAAGGTTTATATGCAATGCAGCAAGTAAAGTGTGGCATAGATTTCCATATCCCAGTGGTCAGCCAACTACGTTACAGATGCACATCATACACAGATACAGTTGTATTGAGGCATACTCACAGACACCATGCAATGCCGATTTGGCAACCAATTGTTTCCTGGCTGGCGAGAGCTGCTGACCCCTATTTGTAGTAGCACTGGTACTGCTTGTTGACTTCCACAATGGAGGTTGAGTATTGCCGGTAGACCGTGTAATCTTCAGCAGCACACCTTCAATTATAAATGCCATTTACAATGAATGTGTTGTATTACATACAAGCTTCATTACCCTGTCAGAGAGACGACAATACGTCCAAGGGGTATGGACATTCCAAGAGCTTGATCACAACTGTTATAATGCAGACAAATACTTTATGAACTCAGAACAGCTCAAGATACTTCAACAAGTGGGGCGGATTACTTGGCACCGAAAGTCCCCTATGGCCTATTATGGAGACTGAACCAAAACAACATTGTAATTGTGCATTAGGTGAGACTTATATTTGTTTGTTGAAGGGCTTTCAGGGAGACACACTTCCAATTATACCACTATCCTGCTTATTATTGCAGTTTCTATGCACCTCCTATAGTTTTTTTTTAGATTTCTGAGGCATGAAGAAGTGTGGTAACTTTGCAACATAATCCTACATTTCCTATAAGGATATGTAATGATAGCTCAAACTTTTCATTACTGTGCATTGTAAGAGAAAAAAAGAGTGGTGTATATAGCGCTAAAAACAAAACAAATGTGATTATAGATTATATTGACAACAGCGTGAATATTATATAATAGGCAAGGCTGCCAGGAACATCTAACCCAAACACAGTTAGTGAAACACAAAAAAACAAATACAGACCGGCGCCTTAGAGTCCAAATAGGTGATATATAGAAAGTCCAATGGATGGCTTGGGATATCCAATAAATGGTGATCTAGTCCAGTGGACAGCAGATTCCTCAGCAGCAAAATTGATATGCCATGCAGGGAAGACAAGAGAACAAGATCATAGTGTAACAAAATATGGTTAGAACATATAACATATAAACATAGACAAACAGACACAAATAACACTGAACAAGTAGGCTGACTAATAAATGAAGATTTAATAAACACAGTAAAAACCAGCAAGCTGGTGACGAGCAGGTATAGGATCCGGTGTTTTTAAAACCGGAATCCTACTTACAGCAGGTCCACAGGATATATGCAGGTGAATGGTGTAATGGTGGTCCCGCGACAGATGTTGGTGGACGTGTGCCACGTGTAGAGTCCTGCAGGTACCTCCTCGGGTTGCTGCCGAAGATGCGACACTGCCTTCTCCTTCACAGGACGCCTTCCGTTTGCGCCCGGAACTGCGTCACAGCGGGCGGGACAACACACCGGATCACACTGCAAATGCCAACTCCTATGCACCGCAACTCCAGGAACTGCTGAAACAGTCTGCTCCTCCACCAGTTCAGCTGGTGAATAACTCTCAAAGGCCCAACGCGTTTCGTGCGCATGCGCACTTCTTCAGGGGCCCTGAAGAAGGAGAGGCAGTGTCGCATCTTCGGCATCAACCCGAGGAGGTACCTGCAGGACTCTACACGTGGCACACGTCCACCAACATCTGTCGCGGGACCACCATTACACCATTCACCTGCATATATCCTGTGGACCTGCTGTAAGTAGGATTCCGGTTTTAAAAACACCGGATCCTATACCTGCTCGTCACCAGCTTGCTGGTTTTTACTATGTTTATTAAATCTTCATTTATTAGTCAGCCTACTTGTTCAGTGTTGTTTGTGTCTGTTTGTCTATGTTTATATCTTATATGTTCTAACCATATTTTGTTACACTATGATCTTGTTCTCTTGTCTTCCCTGCATGGCATATCAATTTTGCTGCTGAGGAATCTGCTGTCCACTGGACTAGATCACCATTTATTGGATATCCCAAGCCATCCATTGGACTTTCTATATATCACCTATTTGGACTCTGTAAGGCGCCGGTCTGTATTTTTTTTTTTTTTTTTTTACTGTGCATTGTACCATAATTTACCACACCATTGTTTTAGCATAGCACAATTATCGCCAGTGTATATTCCTCTCCCCTGTGCCTTATTCTGTCTGGTGTAATTGCTAAGTTCCGATTATAAGACAATGATTAAAAGATGGGCCAATGGGGATCATATTAATAAAGGTTAACCCATTGTCCCTACCTATCTTAAGGGATCCTCAGGGGGTTAACCCAGTATCCCAGAGAATAATGTGATTGGGTTTATGTACCTCCCTGATTAGAATGAGTATGTTTTGCTGTTGCCCATGTGTGCAGGGCTGGTAATCACTCAGCGAGCCTGCACACACAGAGATGGGGTCCTGCTATCAGGAATGTGGGTGGGGAAGTGCCCCAGCCATTGTTAGGAGTGGGGAGGAGTGCTGACTCAGGTCTGGGGAACAATGTCTCACCGAGTGGCGCTATTGTTCAGTCCAGATTCTGAGGCGCCTATCTCTGAGGGATATATTGGGTTGTCTTGGGGAACCGTTGCTGGGTATAAGCCCCGTAGGTACAATTTCTATTTGTCAGTTTCAATTTCCCACACCTCTTCAAACCCACCTCTGTGGGGTGTCTTAGGGGCACAGTCACCTCCTGTGTCCCGGATTGGCCGATCAGACGAGCCTCTGCTCGGTGATTAGTCAGCACCCCGTCTTCCATGCTTTGCTATTAAGACAGGTAACCTATGTAAAGACAGAAAGTTACTCCCTGCACTTCAATCATTGGGTAGCAATAAATGGGGAAATAAATATACATAGTAGTGGAAGTTTAAAAAAGGAAGTTCAAAAAGAAGTGGAAAAAGTGGACACACTCTACTGCTTCTGATTCCTGCATTTGAACTACGCTGGAAAGGAGGTTATCATCCCACTCTGCACATCTCAACACATTACTATTGCTGTGATGCCACCTTTACTTTTTATATTTACTGTAACCTCACTTATTTTCAAATTATGCACTTCCTTCCACCAGCCTCATGTCTCTAACTCTATTCATATTTCGCCATCTCTCCTTACTTCACCACTTCTCAGTTCACATGAACTCCTCTCTTACCTGCGCCCTCTGTCACCACACAGTTATGCCGCCTGCACTAAAACACACCCCTACAAATCATCCTCACACATTCTCTTTCTGTCCATGCTTCTCCTCCTTGCTTCTGGGGATATCTCTCCCAATCCTGGTCCCTGCCTTATTTCTACTTGCTCTCGTCCTCGCCTTCCACATGCAACTTCTACTCCTTCTGGTGTCAACCCCTCTAACCTCATACCCATCCCCTGCCACCCTCCGTCCTCTCTCCCTTTCTCCTGTGCACTTTGGAATGCTCGCTCCCTCTCTAACAAGTTCCTCTCTGTGCATGACTTCTTTCTCTCTCACTCCCTGCTTCTCTTTGCTATAACTGAGACCTGGCTCACTCAGTCTGACTCTGCTCTGGAAGCTGCCCTCTCCTACGGTGGCCTTTCCTTCTCCCACACTCCACGCACTGATGGCAGGGGTGGAGGCGTGGGGCTCCTGCTCTCCTCTCTCTGCCGTTACAGAACAGTTTCTATTCCCCCCTCTCTTGCTTTTCCCTCCTTCGAGGCTCACACAGTCCAGATCTTCTCTCCTCTCCCGGTCCATGTGGCGGTCATCTATCGCCCACCTTCCTCTACTCATCCCCCTTCTGCCTTTCTCTCTCACTTTGAATCCTGGCTCTCTTTCTTTCTCTCCTCAGACTCCCCTGTTCTTCTCCTTGGGGACTTCAATTGCCACATTGATGACCCCTCTCTCCCTTGGGCTTCCCGCTTTCTTTCTCTAACCTCTTCTTTTGGCCTTCAACAGTGGACTGCAGCCAGCACCCACAAGGATGGCCACTACTTAGACCTGGTTTTCACTAAAAACTTCTCTCTCTCCGACTTCTCCATTTCCCCTTTTCCTCTCTCTGACCATCACCTCATCTCATTTTCTCTCTCTCGCTTCTCTCCATCTCCATCTCCATCTCGCCCTCGTTTTTGCAGAAACCTGCACTCTATTAACCTACCAGCTCTTGATTCCACTTTACGCTCCTCCCTCTCCTCTCTCAGTTCCACTTCAGACCCTGACAACCTGGTCAGGAACTACAACTCTGCCTTATCTTCCTCTCTTGATCTTCATGCCCCACTTTCTCTCTGCCGTCCTCGCCCTTCTAACCCCAGACCCTGGCTAAACTCCCACACACGCATGCTGCGTTCCTCCACTCATTCCTCTGAACGCCTCTGGAGGAAATCTCATACGCTCGCAGACTTCATTCACTACAAATTTATGCTATCCTGTTTCAACTCTGCCCTCTTTCAGGCTAAACAAACCTACTTTTCATCACTAATCAACACACACAAGTCTAACCCACGCCGTCTCTTTTCTGTCTTTGACTCTCTACTCAGACCACCCTCAGCTGCCTCCTCTTCTTCATCCATATCACCTCAGGACTTTGCTGACTTTTTTAAGAAAAAGGTGGAGTCCATACGGCAGAACATCCCATCTGTTGCCTCCTCCCATCCCACAATGCTTCCCAACTCTCCTCCTGTCTTTCTTGACTCTTTTTCTGCTATCTCGGAGGAGGATGTATCACTGCTGATCTCCTCTTCGCCCTCTACCACTTGCCCACTTGACCCCATTCCCTCCCATCTCCTAAAACCTCTTGCTCCTTCTATAATCCCTATGCTCACACAGATCTTTAACTCTTCCCTCTACTCTGGTACCTTTCCTTCATCCTTCAAGCATGCAACCGTTATACCATTACTCAAAAACAGCAAGCTTGACCCTACCTGTCCTTCTAACTATCGACCTGTCTCCCTCCTGCCTTTTGCCTCCAAACTCCTTGAACGTCTTGTATTCTCTCGATTGCTACACTTTCTCAACACCTATTCTGTACTAGACCCTCTACAATCTGGCTTCCGCACTGCTCACTCTACTGAAACAGCCCTCACTAAAATAACTGACGACCTCCACGCTGCCAAAGACAGAGGTCATTACACTCTGCTCATATTACTCGACCTCTCTGCAGCATTCGACACCGTGGACCACCCTCTTCTCCTTCACATTCTCCATACTCTTGGTATTCGGAACAAAGCTTTATCCTGGATCTCCTCTTACCTCTCCCATCGTACCTTCAGTGTCTCTTTTGCTAACACCTCCTCCTCCTCTATTGATCTCTCTGTGGGGGTACCCCAGGGCTCTGTCCTGGGACCCCTTCTCTTTTCTCTCTACACACTCTCTCTAGGTGACCTAATCACATCTTTTGGGTTTAAATATCACCTCTATGCTGACGACACACAAATTTACCTTTCAACCCCTGACCTTACACCTGCTATACAGACCAAAGTTTCTGAATGCCTCTCTGGAATATCATCCTGGATGGCCATCCGCCGACTGAAACTTAACATGGCAAAAACAGAGCTCCTTATACTACCTCCCAAACCTGGCCCTACTACATCCTTCCACATTGCTATTGGAAATACGATCATTCACCCAGTAGCCCAAGCACGCTGCCTAGGGGTCACACTTGATTCCTCTCTCTCATTCTCCTCTCATATTCAAAACGTTTCTAAAACTTGTCGCTTTTTCCTCCGCAATATCACAAAGATACGCCCTTTCCTCTGTTACTCAACTGCTAAAACTCTGACTCAGGCCCTCATTCTCTCACGTCTCGATTACTGCAACCTCCTGCTGCCCGGCCTTCCTACCTCTCACCTGTCTCCCCTACAATCTATCCTAAACACTGCTGCCAGAATCACTCTACTCTTTCCTAAATCTGTCTCAGCGTCTCCCCTGCTGAAATCACTCTCCTGGCTTCCGATTAAATCGCGTATCTCACACTCAATTCTACTGCTCACTTTTAAAGCTTTACATTCTTCTGCCCCTCATTACATCTCAGCCCTAATTTCTCGCTATGCACCATCACGACTCTTGCGTTCTTCTCAAGGATGTCTTCTTTCTACCCCCTTTGTATCTAAAGCTCTCTCCCGCCTTAAACCTTTCTCACTTTCTGCCCCACACCTCTGGAATGCTCTTCCCCTCAATACCCGACTAGCCCCCTCGCTATCCACCTTTAAGACCCACCTTAAGACACATCTGCTTAAAGAAGCATATGAGTAGCACTGGATAATCATGGACACATGACACAAAGCTTGGCCTCCTGCAGACGCACTTACTAGTATTCCCTCCTACTGTCTCTGTACGTTCTCCCTACCTACCAATTAGATTGTAAGCTCCTCGGAGCAGGGACTCCTTCCTTAATGTTACTTTTACAGTATGTCTGAAGCACTTATTCCCATGATGTGTTATTTATATTTGCTATTTATATGACATGTATTACTACTGTGAAGCGCTATGTACATTTTATGGCGCTATACAAATAAAGACATACATACATACATACATACATAGTGAAAACTAAATCTATAAGACAAAGGAGACTTTTGGTTACATCCTTTGATCAAATAATGCCAAGCTTGGTAACCAACTTCAAGGTAAGTCTCAATAGCAGGTCCCTATGCTAAATGCATATACATGTTCTGTGAAATATACCCTGTAAAGAGCTGCCAATTTCTCATTACTATGCCATCCGAGGTTTGTGCCGGAGATAAACCAAAGTGAGGCGTGTAAGTGGAGGCGAGCAGGCGATTTGAACTTGCTATAGTGCAAATATCATCCCTGGATTACTGCGCTACCCACAGCGGACGGAGCGTGGAAGCCTCCCGGGTTAGCCTTGGAAGCGGCGCCTGGCACCTAGTTGAGAAAGTATTCCCTGTTTGGGTGAGTTTGTGCCTAAACTGTGGGTAGCGCCGTCTGTCGACCTCATTCAAAATGTGTGTGTGTGTGTGTGTGTGTGTGTGTGTTCCCGATGTTAAGTGTCCTTGTCTCCTGTGACTGATATCACAACCTGCAAATAATATCCACCTCCCCAGGACCAGCTGTGAGATGAGGGCCGGATCTTTTCCTGGGAGTGCGTCTGTTTCTCTCCTGGGCTTTGCATGTACAGTAGACCGTTGGCATCTCGTTTCTCAAGGTTACGTTTCCTAGACAATGGAAAATTAAATAGAAACGTGTTATTGGGAGTTTTTAAACCCCACTATTTTGGGGTGGGGAGGGGGAGATATTTTGCACACCCACAGATTCCTAGTTTATGGTTGTGCTACTCCCCAATGTTGCTGTGATTAAGGATAAACAGCTCCTATAAAAATAAGAGTTTTCTAAGAGGTTTCAAACATGATGTTATGTCAATGTTTCTCCATAAGAGGAAACATTGAGGAATTCAAAATAAAATGTAAAATATAAATAAAAATAAATATAAATAAAAAGGCAAAACCTACATCTCAGATAAAAGATTTGTATAATGAGTCCATTCACTTCTCCATCTCACCATTATGTGTCTGTAGTGACGATGATGGGATAAGCTGCCTAACCAGGATCACCTTACAGTGGGGGATTTGTGGAGACTAATTAGCAGAGAAATCATTATCCTCCTGACAATGATGGATGACATTAAACTATGAGGTCACATAGAAAGCTATCACAGAGCCCTTACCCCACCTCCTCCCACCCCCTCCGCACAGCACTAGGTACATGGCCGCCGCTGCTTCTCCTCTTGCTCCTCCGTCTTATTACATGAACCACATTCACCCACCGTGCAGCCTCCGAACTAAAGCCCGGTGCGCGGGGGATCACGGGAGATGTAGTTCCGGGGAAGTGAAGCTGGGAGTCAGGGACATGCATAGTAATGTATTGCAATGGAGACCTTACTGCGCATGCCCATTAACAAGAGTCTCAGTCACCATAGAGATGATAGACGATGCACTCGGCGGCCATGATTACTTTGGGCAGATCCCATTGAGTGTAATGATAACTAAGGGCAGAGGAATGAGGCAACCAAACTGTGCAAAACAATGTGACTGGAATAACATGGGATCTTTGAATGAATATTACGGAGCTTGGATTTAGAATAGAGACAGAAATTGAATAGATGTAAAAGTTTCACAAGTGATGTTGGGATAGTGAAGGAACAGCCCAAGTGTTTCTTATTAATGCGAGTTATACATTTGTGTTTTGCTGCCTTTCTCCCTCTATAGATGTTATGGGGACTGTGGCATCTCTGGCAGTCTCAGCACCTGTACATGTATTTGTGTGTTTTGCTCAGTGATCATTTTGCAAATTCAGGATTTTACTCAATGTTTTTCATTACATTATGGGCTATTCAAGGGATTAAACCTAAATGTATCAAGAATGATGCAGAAATGTCAGAGTCCTATTGATTTGGACTTAATTCACACCAATTCTATTAAGGGAAGCCACACAACGTGCAGTGTGTCACAGAACTATCTGGGGGTGAAACCTCTGATTCAGATCATGTGAGAAATCCAGGTCTCCGGGATACACGTTAGTACCAAAGCAATACCGCCACCGTGTGGTGTGTGTGTGTGAATGGCAGATATTAAATCCTTTGGCCCTTTTTACCTTCTCTGTATATTTGTGTTGCTTTTTTTTTTGTGTGGTTTTATGATTAAAAAAACCAGGACGTGATAAATATTTGCGATTTAGAGTTCTGACAAGTTATCACAAAACCACATCAACTGCTACTGAAATCTGAGGGAACACATGTTGCTCAGCATTGTTTTTATACTAAAAAGGTGCAATCCCTGATAACAGGTTGAACAAGGTGACAATAGAAGCCTTTAATGTAACACATCCCAACCTATTTAATGCAGATTTGACCGATTTCTAAATTAATGTCCAACCCAACAGGACAATGAGAAATATCACTTGTTACATTTATGTAAATGGAATAAAAAATGTGCGACAAACTATAAAAGGCCAATTCTGATAATGCAAATGAATGTGCTCGTATCTAACGCATGTGGCAAACACGGATTGCATGGTCTGTTACTAATCCCAAACTGCACTAGGATTTCCCCCCGATCAGATGCGTTATATACCATGCGGGTGTGAGGGCATCATTTCATGCACACTTATTCTGACACGTGCACATATAATCTGTATTTTAGTGAGGCTCAAAAATAGTACACGAGTGAACATAATCGCAGATTATTAACCTCAAATCCCACTTCACGAGCACGAACTCCATTACTAACACAGCAGCGCCACCCTGTGGGATGTGTGTGAACTGCAGATTATCTGAAGGGGATTCTCGGCGATTGTCACTTTGTCTGCGGTTCTCCCGCCTCTTACTAACAAAACAACACAAGTACAGCAAACACGTGGCTGGGTAGGAAGCCAGAAAGAGCTAAAAATACATCACATAAGATACTTTATAATATATAATAGCTACAAAAGCAAATAACTGAGAAAGTGCAATGTATAATAGAACACTTCCCTTTTATCCCGAGCACAGATGACATATGAGCATATCTCTTATAGTGATAAAGTGGGTGGCTCTTAGAAGAGCCTTTGTGTTTGTGGGTCAGTGATGAGATCGGGGTTACTTGGCGCTGGTGTACTTGGTGACCGCCTTGGTGCCCTCGGACACGGCGTGCTTGGCCAGCTCTCCCGGCAGCAGCAGGCGCACAGCGGTCTGGATCTCCCGGGAAGTGATGGTCGAGCGCTTGTTGTAATGAGCCAGACGGGACGATTCCCCTGCGATGCGCTCGAAGATATCATTCACAAAGGAGTTCATGATGCCCATGGCCTTGGAGGAGATGCCGGTGTCAGGGTGAACCTGCTTCAGCACTTTGTACACGTAGATCGCGTAACTTTCCTTCCTGCTCTTCCTACGCTTCTTCCCATCCTTTTTCTGGGTCTTGGTCACCGCTTTCTTAGAGCCCTTCTTGGCCGCTGGCGCAGACTTGGCTGGTTCAGGCATGTCGGGCGATGCTTCCTCTCCAAACAGCAGAGAAACAATGTCACCAAACTGACTGACCGTTCTGTTCTGACTGACAGATTAAATCTGTCAGTGGTGATATTGGATACCGAGGCTTGAGCCTCATTACTCCAAGTTCTCTTGTTGAGTGTATTGTCGCACTCTTTAGGAAGCTTCTTGATCTGTGTTACTTGCCACAGTTGAGTTGGTTTCACAGGTTCAGCGCTGTGATGGGTCGTGGGTAGCGGTCAAATGGGTTTGCAGAGATCGCAGCAAGCTTCTTGATCAGCGGGTTTGAGTTCTGGTCCAGTTCCTTGTAGAATTTCTTGTTGAGCTTCTTTAGATGTTCGTCTAACATCTCGATACCCAGTTCCCTATGAAGGTCTGCTATTCTTGTAGGAAGTGGAGCGTTGGACGCAATCCGCAGCGCCTTGTTCTGTAATTTTTGGAGAGATGATCTTTGATGTTGGTGGCAACCACTCCACACCGGGGAGGCGTATGTCATTGTGGGTCTAATGATCGCCTTGATCACATTGACTTTGCTCTTGATGGGCATGGTCCTTGTCTTCAGCAGAGGGTACAGTGCTGCCAGCTTGGTTGTTGCCTTCTGTTGAATCTTCTCAATGTGGTTTCTCCAGCTTAGTTTGCTATCTAGGATTACACCTAGGTAAGAGCTGTTTGGCTCCCATTTGACAGCCTCTCCGTTGAGGGTGATTGGCGGGTGTGCCTTGATCCTCTTTTTGGTAAACAGTGTAGCTGTAGTCTTGCTGGAGTTCAGTCCTACTTGCCAGTCGCTGTACCATGTTGATAGCATGTCTAGTGCTTTCTGGATGTTCTTAGCTACTTCTTTCTCTCTGAAGGACTGGGAGATGACTGCCACATCGTCTGCGTAGAGTGCCAGTTGAGTCTTGTGGAGGTCTGTGGGGATGTCATTCATGAAGAGGTTGAAAAGGAAAGGTCCCAGGACTGATCCCTGTGGCACGCCAGCGCGGATGGGGCGTGTTGTTGAGAGCTCTTCTCGCACAGCCACGTGGAATGTGCGCTCCCGCAAGTAGCTTGCAGTCAGCTTAATCAGGTAGTTTGGGAATTTCAGGTTGATCATTTTGTGCAGTAGTCCTTCATGCCAAACTCTGTCAAACGCTTTGGCCACGTCCAAGAAGACAACTCCAGTTGATTTGTGGATGTTGAACCCATGGCTTATTATGTCAACGACTCGCAGCAGCTGATGGTTGGTTGAGTGGTCCTTCCGGAATCCAAATTGCTCCTTTAGTAGAATGTTTTTACCAGAGGCAAAGTGGCGGAGGCGCGTAAGAATAACTTTCTCCAGGAGTTTCGACAGTCCAGAGAGCAGGCTTATCGGACGGTAGTTTGCAGGATCCCTCCGTGGTTTTCCAGGCTTTGGAAATACAATGACCTTGGCTTCCTTCCAGGATTGAGGAAAGTGCTGGAGCCGCATGCATGCATTGAAGATTTCTGTGAGGCATTCCATGGCTGCCGGCGGAAGCTTCTTGATGGCCAGGTTGGTAATTCCGTCACTTCCTGGTGCTTTGCCATTTGCCAGCTTATCTGCAAGTTGCGTTATCTCAGTCCTGGTGCATCCTTCAAGGGTTTCCGCTTTGGTCTCTGGTAGGTGCTCGGTAAGATGCCTGTTAACTCCTTGCTCAACTTCCCGTGCTATTTTGCTGGCTTGGTTAGGCCTAAAAGTTGTCTCCAGTGTGTCAGCGAGAACCTCTGCCTTGTCCTTGTTGCTACATGCCAGGTGGGTCTGGCCCTGGATAGGTGGATTAGGCTCCTTCTTCCCGGTCAGGCGTCGGGTCATTCTCCAAACAGAGTTGTCGGATTCCTTCAGCTTGGCTGCTGCGGCCTCCCACCTCTCCCCCCGGTGTTGGCTGATTTGCTGTCGCAGTAGTCTGGCAAGTGAGTTGTACTTTACCAGAAGGTCAGGTGTGCGGAACTTCTGCCACTGGCGTCGGGCCCTGTTTTTCTCAGCAATCGCTTGCTTGATCCCGCTCGGTAGGTCGTAGATGGAGCAGCGTTTGGGCATCTGTTTTGGGACGCTGTGCTCTATTGCATGTTGGACTGCGGTAGTAAAGGTTTTAACAGCATCATCAATGTCTCCGTTGGTGTCCAAGGGGCGGGGGTTTGTGATGTTGCTCAACTCTTCTTTGTACAGGCTCCAGTTCGCCCTGGTGAAGTTGTACCTGGGTGTTTGCTGGTGGGTTTCCATCTCGTCGCCAACAGTAATGGTAACTGGGTTGTGGTCTGAGGTCAGTTCCGCCAGGGTTTCCAACTGGACAGAATGTTTCACGTTCTTCAGTAAGACAATGTCCAGGACATCCGGTGTGTGGCTTGCAGTGCCTGGGTAGTGGGTGGGTTCTGTAGGGCCAGCCACTACAAAGTCACTCTCCTTTGAGTAAGCAAGAAGAGCTTGTCCTCTGGAGTTTGCTGTCCTTGAGTTCCAGCACCGGTGTTTGGCATTTAGGTCTCCCCCGATGATGGTTGGGACAGTGGAGTCCAGCAGAGCTTCCAAGTCTCCCAAATGTAGCTTCACCTTAGGGGGGCAGTAGGTGGCAATTAGTCGCAGTGGTCCTGTTGCAGTCTTTACCTGTACTCCAGTGGCTTCAATACTCCGGAGGGGTGGTAGTGCAATCTCATTATGGCTGACCCGTGTGTTAACAATCACAGCCGTCCCACCACCTCTGGCTCCTGTTGCCCGGTCAGTACGGTATACCCTGTGGTTCGCCAGGCTTAGTTTTTGGTTTCCTTGAAGGTGGGTCTCCGAGAGCAGAGCTGCGCATACATTCCTCGATTCCATCAGGTGAAGGAGTTCATCTGTCTTCTTGCTGATACCATTTGCATTCCACATCACGATGACAGAACTGCGTTTAGATGTTGCTGCCATGGTGGTTAGTTTCTGTGCTCCTGAGAAGGGCCGGGATGAGATTCGCTATCATTGTCACAATGGGGTGAATATCCATTCTCGCAAAATGTCACCAAAACCCCCAGCAGCTCTATTTATAGGAGTCCTATGCAAACTAGCAGCCCCAGCATTCTGTTCTTCTATTGGCTGACTTTATCATGTGACCGTTTATGACATCATCAGTTTTCTTTCAAATTAGACGATTGGTGGTTACAGGATTATGGAACTGATTGGCTGTTTTCAAAACTGACCAATCACAGAGGAGTTTCGGCTGCTGTCTGAGTGTATAAATAAGGGCACAGGGGGCGGGGTTTGTCAGTTCTCCTGTTACCCGAGCTGCTGTCTGAGTGATACACGATGTCTGGAAGAGGCAAACAAGGCGGGAAAACTCGCGCTAAGGCCAAGACTCGCTCATCTCGGGCTGGGCTGCAGTTCCCAGTCGGCCGTGTGCACAGGCTGCTTCGGAAGGGAAATTATGCTCAGCGTGTGGGGGCCGGAGCCCCGGTCTATTTGGCCGCAGTGCTGGAGTATCTGACCGCTGAGATCCTGGAGTTGGCCGGTAACGCCGCCCGGGACAATAAGAAGTCCCGCATCATCCCCCGGCACCTGCAGCTCGCTGTGCGGAACGACGAGGAGCTGAACAGGCTGCTCGGAGGGGTCACCATCGCTCAGGGGGGTGTCCTGCCCAACATCCAGGCCGTGCTACTGCCCAAGAAAACCGAGAGCCACAAACCGGCCAAGAGCAGCAAGTGAGCTTCACCCCCGAGACCAGGAGCAGAGATCCCCACATACCCAACACAAAGGCTCTTTTCAGAGCCACCCACAACATCAAAAAAGCGTTATAGTATTTCACATTTCCTGCAGGACATGTTTTTATTATATTTCTATCTCCATTCTAAGTCACTTTAATTGTTTATGATAATAGTTCTCTTCATTTGTAAAGTAATGTATAATTAAGTCCATGTATGTGGAGGTGTCAGTTCTGTCATTAGAAACAGTAATGCGTTTGATACGACACTGCAGAAAGCAAATCAATATTTAATACCATAAAGGCACCTACTGTATATATAACTTGGGGGTGAACTTTAATTACCGACATGATGATTTTAAGGAAAAAATCCCATAAAATTGATGAACTGATTAAAGTGCATTTAGTTTGCTGGAACCATAACTATAAAGCTTAACAAAAAAAACTGTTTCTAGTTCATCGCTAAATAAATTAAAACAAAGTAGTGTAGCATGGCTAATACACTGTAAAGTAGTGTTTGTTTCTGTTTGTGATTATACAAAAGGCGCAACGTGTTGGTATTAGGAGTCTATTCTTGAAACAATTTACCACACGGTGGCGCTGTTGGATTAGAAATCGGTATCTTCATTACTTGGCTTGTAAAGGCTAAAACCTGTTTTTATATCGGACACAAATTCGCAAGCCATGAAGGTGTATTATACTGAAAATGTATATAATGTATCATTAAAGACAAGTGAGTAACATTGATGCAAGAACAATTAAAAAAAAAAAAAAAATTCAACCAACGTTGTTTACAGATTGCCCTCGAACATGCAAAATCAAGTCATAATATAATTAATGTTGACATGTTAGAAAATAAAATAGCATAATGGTATAGAAAGATTCAATAACCAAAAGGCAGAACACATAATTACAGCATCTGGTCTTCGAAATAAACAGCACAAGTTTTTTGGAGGTACAATTTATCAAATTAATTCCTTTATGAGCAAGAACAATAATCAGAATTTATTTTTGTACCACTAATATACTCTGTGCTATAAACTAAAAATTACAGAACCTGTCCCTGGTCCATCTGTGAGCATGTGGCCCATATACTATCTGTCACGGACCGCACAAAAGTGAGCATGTGATATGCAACCAGGGTTAATACACACGGCTACTCTAGCCAACTCACCTTTCTCCTGCACAAAGTACTTTCAATATGTTTATATTAACCCATTACTCAATTGCAATCCCATCTATGTGCGTACATCACTGGATAATTTAGGCAAAATATGTAATTATTTACCAGAGTCTCAGGTCCCTGTTTATTATAGAAAAAAAAAATTGTGCACTTAACACACAATCAGTTGTAGCTAAATGTGGCAGGCAATGAAAATACTCTGTACAAAGCGTGCACCAGTTTATTCTGAGCCCCAACACATTACTTATTAAATGTTTTAATACCCCCGTCCATGGTCAGTCCGGAGTCCCTGGGCTCTGTTCCCTGTATGGGAGCTGGCGGCACTCACAAGCCAATCGGATCTGGACTCAATGACCGGTTGGGCAGCGTGCTGCCACATGCCGTCTAAGCTCTGATCTGACAGCAAGGTATTGCGGAACTGCCGACTGTGCTCTGGCTCATTGGCCCTAGTCATACTGGCAGGGATAGGGTTGTCAGTTTGGTCAGGTTACACCCAGCTTACTTTACTGGTCTCCTCCAGGACATCCAAGGGATGAACTCCAATGTCCGGGAGTGATGGTTTCATTCTTGGGACCCTCAACAAACATAGTGTCAGAGGTGGCAAGGTCTCAAGTCTGACAGCAGGTCACAGCCACAATGGGAAATAAAATTGGCAAAGAGCCAAGGATAGCGTTGCACCACGAGTAGGAACAGATGAAGAGGCTGTGGTAAAAACATAGTTATTGGCAACCAGAGAAACACACTAACATGTTTCGCACCCACAATAGGGCACACTCGACGGACACACTCTACCCCTATGAGTGGCACATAAAATTGCCATAATCAGTTCCCAACAACATGTTGGTGTTATGGCCTGGGAGGTCTCTGCCATTACGGATGCTCTGGGCCATGCCCTAATCGATGAAAACACGGGCCACCTGCAGGGACTTAGGGGCACCATCGGACAGGTGGCAGATGCTCTGGCCCAAACATATTAGGTTGGAGAAGAGTGATGACCGTGCCAGGGTCCAACTGGCTGGCCACCATCATAGTGCTGATGGTATAAGGGCACAAATATTTCAACCGCACAATGATCTGCTCTAGCCCAATGGTGGCTCCTCTTTGTGTTGCAGCACAGGCAGCAATCTCGGCAGCCTCGGAGACTGGGACCTGGGTTGCCTGGGTGATATGGTGGGTCACCTGCTATTGCTCGAGCATGGGAATGTGACTTACCCTGGCGTTTATATGAGGAGCTGGGTTGTGGGTCCCATCGCAGGTGGATCGGTTCAAAGTGCAGTGGGGCAAACCACCCTCAGGTGGCACGCCCTGTTGAAAGCAAAGCATTGCCACTTATGGGTAAACTTGGTGGTCGGGTTCTGGAACTAGGGGGCACTGGGCAGCTCCACAAAGATGCATCGGACCTTGGGGTTTATGTGTGCCGAGGAGGTTGGTGGCCAGGAACTGGAACACTCGGTTGGGGTTGTTGCCAGAATAGGAGTCGAGCCGCCATGAACTCATCCGTAATCTTGGCAGTTTGCTGAGCCATTGATGGTTTGCCATCCATAATGCATTCACTCACCTCCGGGAAATGTTTGAGTACAAATTGCTCCTTCACGATTAAGTTAAGGAATACATTGAAGGTACTCACTGAACACACAGTTATTCACCTCTTTGCATGATGGGCTGACCGGGCCACAGAGTCAGTGTGCTAATCCGTGGACCCCTTGTGCATGGCATGAAACTGGGTCCAGTAAGTCTCGGGCGTGATCTCATACTGAGACCAGAGCAGTGCTTTTACCACCTGGTAGTCACCAGCATCCTCCCAAACCATTGCTTGATAGGCTTCCATATCTTTCCCACGCAGCTTGGGGAAGAAGCCTGTCACGGGAGACCAGATTTTTTAACACACTTCGCCAACTGGGGTCTGAGGGAGAAGAATCTAGCCTCAACTAGGTGCAGGGGACTGCTTCAGTAGATTTGCCCTGTACAGCTCCTTCTCAGTGCTATTGTCCCAATAGCACTATTTAAAATCCCGCCAGTCGCCTGTCCGATCAGCTTCAAAACTTGTCTGGTACTCTGATTGGCTTCTCCCCTTACATAGCTCTCGAGCTCCTATACTTTTCATGGAGCAGGGGCAACCAGCCAATTGGAGGACGATGTCTTGTCCGGCTGTACAAATCAGAGGAGGGGGCCGGCTTAGTCATTCTTGACCGCCCCTCGAGTAGGGAGGGTCTAGCGAGGGGGAAATTTGAAATAGCCAATGGAAATTGTGCCTATGGGACTCAGACACGGCAACGGTTGAACTAGCCAGCCCCATACATCCCGCTGGGTAGGCACCTCAGCCTCTCATGTGAAAAAAGTATTTGCACCAACGAGAACCAGTTCCCCGGACCTGATTACCATCCCTTCCCTACTCACCATTGTCCTCATACTCACACCGACCCCACCTTCTGTCACAAAGCAGCTTTTCTCCGAAATGCTAGCAAAACAAAAGGCAGTGCTGGCTGCCTTACTAAATGTATGGGGAACATACTGTACTACTACAGGGCACAAAAGTGCCTTTTTTTTACCGATACAATGCCTGTTCCCAATTCCTACTGTTTTCCCCCTTCTAGAGATTACACAGTGATTAGCTCTTTTCTGGAAGATGTTACACACAATACATTATACACAGGCCAAACGAGCCTCACCGAGGTGGCTATTACACACAGTTTTGGGGTATCCAGCCGGGCTTCATCTTTATTATGTGAGGTTGGCTACCCCATACCATCAAATATCCCACTTTAAGATGAAGGCTCTGGGAAAGCTACCTCATCAGGTGTCTCTCCAAGACTGAAGACCCTGGAAGTCCGTTTGTCGGGGCTCGGATCGTCGTGCTGGGAATGATTATTGGCGTTGCTGTGCTCATTGCACTTTTTTGTGTTGAATGGTAAAATTAAACTCCTGGAGGTCACACCAACTTCCCATTTTCACCTTAAACCCGCTGCAACAAGCTAAGGGGGTTGCGATCAGTGATCACAGTGAAAGGCTTCCCGTAAACATGACCTATAACTTCTTGAGAACCCACACATTGTTGAGACTCTCTTTCTCGATTGTGGCATAGGTGACCTCCCAAGGCAACAGCTTGCAGCTTAGGTAGGTGAACATAGCCTTGCTGCAATCCTCACCTACCTGGCTTAGCACAGCACTGATGCCATAAGTTGAAGCATTGGTTTGCACCAAGAATCGCTTGATGTTATCGAGGACCACCAGGATCAGAGCACTGGCTCGAGCATCTTTGAAAGTCTGGAATGCTGCCTACACTCAGGAGAACAGGCAACTAGCACCAACAGTATATTTTTTGTTAAATCGGTCATGGCTTGAGCCAGAGCACTATACTGGGGCAAAAACATTCTATAGTAGCTGGTGGTACTTATAAAAGTGATTACCTGCTTTATAGTGTGGGGGACCGGCCAGTCCACTATTGACACAACTTTCGTGGGCTCAGGCTTGAGATGTCCCTCGCCTACCCAGTAGCTGCGGTACAATATCCCCACCATGCCGACTTGGCACTTGGATGGCTTTAGTGTCAGGCCAGCCTCCCTGATCCTATCTAGGACTGCTGCTACATTAACCAGATGAGTGTCCCAGTCATTAATACAAATGGCTAAGTCGTCCAGATAAGCCCTAACATAGCCCTTAATCCCTTCCAGCAACCGGTTGACAAGGCGCTAGAACGTGGCCGGCGTTTTCTTCATCACAAATGACATGACCAAATATTCTTACAAGCCAAGGATGTTGAAAGCCGACCTTTCCTACACCTGCTGGGTCAATGGAATCTGTACAAATTCATGGTGGCCAGATACCTGGCCCCGATGAGCTCATCTTAGAGCTCATCCATGTGGGACAAAGGATAGGCATTTGCCACGGTCTGAGTATTAAGCTGACGTTATTTTACACAGAACCAAGTGGTCCCACCCTCCTTGGCACCACAAATACCGGTGAAGCCCAAGGACACTGAGCACGAGAAATTACCCCTAATGCCATAATCTCCTCAACCTCCCCCTTAATGCTCCAGTTTACCTCCGCAGAGATCCATTACGCTTCTTGAGGAGTGGCCAATGATCCCCGGTGTTGACCGGGTGATCGGTTAGATGGGTAATGCCCTGATTATCTGTAAACATGACCTGGTGCTGCTCTAGCATCTCTCGCACCAGCTTGGGAACCGCGAGTTGGGGACCCATCTCCACCTGCTCCACTAAGCCTCCCTGCCGGGTTTCTCCCAGGAGATCGGGCAGAGCCTGGCTTGCCGGATCCCCCAGCAGCGGGCTACAAATAGCAAACATCTCCGGCCCGCTCTTGTGATACTCCTTTAGCATATTGATATGGTATGTTATGTGCCTACCTGCCTCTGGATCCTGGTTTACCACATAATTACACTCATGCACCCGCTGGTGAACCGTGTACAGGCCCGCCCAGGCGGCAAGTAGCTTGTTCTGCCAAGTGGGCTTCAGTACAAGCATCTGCTGCCCTGGGATTAATTCTCTACTACGGAAACTCCTATCATACCAGCGCTTTTGCCTGATCTGAACTGCCTCAAGTTTAGCCTGTGCCAACACCATGTGTTCCTCTATCTGGTCCCTGAGCCCCACCACGTAATGTAGCACCAAAGCATCAGTATCTCCCCCTCCCAGCCCTTATGAAACAGATTGAGTGGTCCACGGACATGGCACCCATAGAGGAGCTTGAAGGGGGAACAGATGGTAAACTCCTTTGGTACCTCTAGATACGCGAATAGCAGGTGATGTAAGTGAGCTTGTCAGTCTCACCCTTTCAGCTTCCACAAATGCTTGCAACATTGACATTAAGGTCCCATTGAACCGTTCACATAATCCATTCGTTTGGGGATGGAAGGGGGCTGTACAGAGAGATTTGACCTCGCACATTGCCAAGAGACATTGGAGCCGTTCGGACATGCACTGTGCCCCCGGATCAGCCAGGATCTCACTTGGGAAACCTACCCTAGTGAATATCTCAATCAAAGACTCTGCCAATTGACGTACTTCAATCAAGGACAGAGCAACTGGGATCATGTGCGGATCCACTATATTTACAGCTACACGCTGGAAGGACTCACCGATCACCGGTAGCGGTCTCAGGGGAGCCTTTGTGTGGTCACTCGACTTGCCCACTAGGTGGCAGGGATTACAGTTATGGCAGAACACCAATACCTCCTGTCATGACGCCGGTGAGTAGAAAGTCTGTAGTAGCCGGGCTCTAGTATGAGTGACTATCTGATGCCCCTACCAGCAGGATCACATGGGATATCTGCATCAACTGTGCCCTATACTCATGAGTAACAACTATCTGTCGCCTTAATGTCCCTGATCTGACCAGAGCACTCTTGGATTCCTGTTATGAGACACTGTGGTGCCAAAGGAACCGATGGGACACACCCTTGGAGTCAGACTCGGTCGCTTGAAGTATCATGCCCTCCAGTTTGGGGTCCGATCACACAATGTCCATGAACTCCTAGCTCAGTCCTGGTAGGTTGGCCCTGTCAAACAGTCAGAGGAAATGTTGGGACAGGGTTCGGGACAAATGTCTGGCTTGTGCTGGCTTACCTGCCTGGTGTCCACCGGGACTTCAGCTCTCTTTGGCTCCAAAAGCTGGGGAGAGATAATTTGGGTGGTGTGCGGCAATGCCAAAGGCACTTCCACCTGGGCAACTTCCTGACTTTTGCTCGGGGTGACCGCAGCCACTGGTGCATTCTCCTCAGAGTAGGAGCAAATAAAGTGCCCCAAGTCATTGCCCAGCAGGATGTTGGTGTCCAAGCCGGGTTACACTGTGACATCCCAGACTCCTCTACTAGTGCCCTGATCAAGTAACACCCTGGCAACTTGCAATAACTTGGGGGCTCTGTCCAGCATTCTCACCGGCATCCCCGTGCCTTGGAGAAGTTTCTCTGGGCTGACCATATCAGGTTGCACCAGATTACCGTAACACCGGTGTCCATCAGGCCGGCAACCCGGAGATGGCCTCTGGTAACCGGGCACAAATATTGTTGGCGGACATCATTGGATTCCAGCCCGATGGCTGCGATTCCATGTCCCTCCAGATCCACTTCTGCATCGTTGACTGCTGCTGCTAGGTCTGCTGCTGCACATTCTGCATGGCCTCCACTTGCTATGCTTTTGGGGCCAATCTCACGTAGGGGATTGGTCTCGCTGCTTGTGAGCATTGCCCCATGTTGGGGTTACTGGAGCAGGGTGGGTTGGGGCAGTCCACCCGCAGATGGCCTATCCAATTGCACTGGTAGCACCGGCGCTCATGGGCAAACTCTGCAGGCTTTGGCTGCAGCACCTCCGGCACTCCACTTGCTCCATCCCAGCTTAGTGGCCTTGGGAGGGTCAGCTACGTTAGGTGGTGTTGTCGCTGGCACTGGATCGGGGGTCAGGACCCACTTCTCCAACTGTGGCCGCATGGTCACAAAATCATCTGCCATCATGACGGTCGTCTGGTGCATTCTCGGCTTATGCTCTATGACCCACTCCCGCAACTCCGGTACACATTTGGGCAAAAACTGTTCACGGATGACGATGTCCATCCTGTCTAGGAGCGAGGTGACTCTGCATCTGGCTACACACCGAGGGCTGTGAAGGTCTAGCCAGGAGTTGAACTCCATGTAGGTGCCCCGCCTCCTTTGTCCAGAGCCCTGAACTGGGCACAATAGAACTCCGGTGAGAGGTGCACTGGACTATGCTCATTATGTGTGGAACTATCGGTCCTGCAGTCTTGAAATCACGAACTACTCAGAAATGAAAGTCCCGCAAGAGATTCAGAACTGGGCCAAGTGATGTCCATTACTATCCACCAGATAAAAAGCCTGTCACAGGAGACCAGAACCTTTACACACATCCCCCGGGATCACACAGTGATTAGCTCTTTTCTGGAAGTAGTTACCACTCAATACATTATAAACAGGCCAAATGAGTTTCACAGAGGCAGCCATTACACACAGTTTTGGGGCAGCGAGCCGAGATTCCCCTTTATTATGTGAGGCTGTGATAGGATGAGGCGGAGGAGAGGATAGTTGGTGATGGACTGATTATGGTTTGTGAGGTTGGGTTGAACAGTGGTAGTTCATCAAGGGTTAGTGGTAATTTTAGTGGGGATAATGAATGGAGGTGTCAGTTAATAATGGAGCAATCTATGTAGGGTTTTACAGGTACAGTTAATGGGAGAATCAGTTTTTTTTTTTTCAAATAATTTTATTAGGCATTTAGATATGTATGCAGGTACAACAAGCGATATAGCCTAACATTTTTAAATCAACAATTTTTTTGGGGGGAAACAGATTGACAACCTCAGTTGTCAGTAAAGAGGGGGGAGTGCCTTCAGAGAGGGAAGGCAGGGGGGGGGACTGGAAGGGTGAGGGGGGGGGGGAGAGAGGGGGGGAGGTGTCAGAGGGGTTTGGGAGTCCCATCTGGCTGTTGGGGATGTGGTCTCGCAGGTAGTTTTAGTTCACTTCTGGGGAGGGGGTAGACCTCTGTCTCGTTTGAGCTGGTTGTCTGACCCTATTGCAGGAAATCCACTGTTCCCAGATGTCCTCTTAGGCGGGGAGTTTTTGTCTCACGATAGCGGTAAGCCTTTCCATGATCATCACCTCGCCGACTCTTTTTTTGATCGTTCCCAGTGCCGACGTGGTTGTTTTCCTCCAGGAGGCCGCAATACAGCATTTTGCCGCGGTACTACTTCCCTGACAGGGTTATATTCATTGTGCATCTACTAAATCATTTTCATACTAGTATTGTGAGAATCAACAGTTTCTCTAATCTACTGTGCTTCACACTAACTATGACACTACCTGGTCATCTAGAGTGATTGCACATCAGAACTGAACAGTACACTTTTTAGGTTTTAAATATATTTGTTATGTTTGCATTTTTCAACTATCATTAAATAAAAGTTTATTATTTTCATTAGTAGGGCTGAGTGCATCATATAGGGTTCTTTCCTCTCTCCTCCTATACGCTTAAGTTTCACCCTGATAGCACCTCCCTAGAAAGTCTATTTTGAGCTGAGCAGGATTTTCCCCTCCCCACCCCTCCCCCTTCCCTTTCCCCCACTGACTGCATTAAATAAATGTTACGCTGTGCTCACCACGGACAAGGAGGGTCCCCGAAACTGAGGTGAGATGGGTATGTAGAAGAAGTAGCCTAGTGTTACGAAACGCGTTGGAAGAGAGGTGTCTATGCTCTTCTCCCCCCATCCTGTGTGATCAAGGACACTGTTTGGACACTGTCTACAAGCCGCCTGCCTAGCGCTGTATTCCTCCCTGCTGCTTAACAACTCTGGACTGACACGCACGCTGTGCGTTCCACGAGAAGCATTGCGGAAGCTGAGGTACGACTAGTGATGTCATCGCTGAGCGCCCAACGAGGAGTGGCGGCAAATGTTGCAGTGATCCATGGACGCTGAATCCTGCGGCTTTTTTACCAACCTGTGAGCTGTATGCTGTGGGGCTTTCTCTACAAGGGACTTATCCACCTACCATCCCCTAACAGAGGACGCTGTAAGGGACTGATGAGACGACTGCAGATCCACTACATGCTGAGATCCATCTGAGGGTGTCGCACAGCGTTATCTCCTGGTGTGGTAAACCTATATACCAACTGCTTGTTTATTCCTACTTGATGTACGCAGAACTATTTACTTTTAACCATAAATTCACATTTTATACTTTAATACACTATGTGCGTTGTGCGCCTTGTTCTTTTGTTTTTTGTCTAGTATCTGGGGTGTCGAGCCACCCTCAAGAAAGGCTGCAGACCCACGATTAGTGCCAGATCAACACTTAAGGTCCACAACATTGTTTGTTTAATCACGGTGCACTGTTCACTTGATATTGGTTGTTAACTAGTTATTAGCTGCGCACTTTTATCTTTTTTTCTACTGAGATGGGTAACAAACTGCACCCACAGCTACGGGGACATGCCTGGAAAGTGGAAAATAGGCGTCTGGAACCGTCTGGGAGTATAAGATAAAGTAAGATACTCGCCAGACGAGAAGGGAGGTTCCAGAAGATAGGTGGTACCGAGAGCCTGGGGTCCAGAGCCGGGAGGTAGGTCGGAATCCGCAAACCGAGGTGGAGGGGTCGGGGAGTCCAGGAGGTCAGGATACAAACCAAGGGTAGAAGACCAGAGCGGATCCACAGCCAGGCCGGTTCGGTACGCAAGGGATCACTAAGGAGACAAAGAGACAGGAACTGAGGCAGGCACGACTGTGGTTAACACAGGTCATATAAAGCTATACTCAGCCAAAGAATGAATGGCTGAGCAAGGTATAAGTAGGAGGAAGGACCAATAGGGAGAGGGGGAGTAACGAGGGAGCGGTCCCAGGAAAGATAGGGAGTGGTAAGGAGAAACTCACCACAGCTGTGCTAGATGTGCAGCTTGTGAGCGGTGCACGCACATCAGGCATGTGCGCCACGCGGGAGAGGCGTGCGCGGCCTCAGCTGGGGGCGGGAACTTCCCCTGAGGGAGGACGTAAAAGTCCTCTGCCGTGCGCGAGATCAGTAGCCGCCGCGGGAAGCGGAGGAGAAGGGAGATCCCGCCCGCGGCGGCAAGAAAGCAGAGCTGGAGCAGGGGTGAGTAAAGTCACGGGGGGAGCCCCTTTAGAGAGAGGTGTCCCCCCGGACCTTACAGCGGACCTTACAGTACCCCCCCCCCTTGAGGAGCGGCCTCAGGACGACTCCAATATGGCTTTTGCGGATATTTGGAGTGAAAGAGTCTCAGCAGTCTGGGGGCATGTATTTGATGGTAGGGTACCCAAGATCTTTCCTCTCGGCCAAAGCCCTTCCAGTGAACCAGGTATTGTACCGAACCCCTCGTCCTCCTGGAATCCAAAATAGACTGGATTTCGTACTCTTCCTGCCCCTGAACTATGACTGGTCTAGGGTCAATCGGTGTCCTATGGAACCGTGGACTCTGGGACACAGGTTTCAGCAGTGACACGTGGAACACGGAGGGTATCCTCATGGATGGGGGAAGTTCCAGACGATATGCCACAGGATTGATCCGTTCTACTACTGAGAATGGACCCAAGAACCTGGGAGCCAGTTTGTGGCTTGGACCAGTTTGTGGCTTGGAGTCTTCAGTCTAATGTTCTTGGAGGAGAGCCAGACCTTATCCCCTGGTTTGCAGACTGGTGCCTGACGACGGTGACGATCTGCCTGTGCCTTTAGTCTATGGGTTGCGTTTCTCAAAGCCTCTTGGATCCTTTTCCAGGATTCCTGAAGATCCTTCATTTGGTCATCGGTCGCTGGAACCCCGGAAGGAACTGAGGTGATGGGCAGCTGACCCGGGTGAAAACCATAATTAATGAAAAAAGGGGATTTCAACGTGGAGCTGTTCTTTAAAGAGTTATGTGAGAACTCTGCCCACGGAAGTAAATCTACCCAATTGTCCTGGCTGTCTGCGATAAAGCATCGGAGGTATTGCTCCAGAGTTTGGTTCGTTCTCTCGGTTTGCCCATTAGTTTGGGGATGATACCGGACGAAAAATGGAGGGTGATATCCATCCTGCGAGCGAAAGCTCGCCAAAATTTTGAGACAAATTGTGTACCTCGATCGGATACGATGGAAAGAGGAACTCCGTGAATGCGGAATATTTCCTTAACAAAAATGACTGCCAGGGTAGGGGAATTGGGAAGGCCTTTGAGAGGAATGAAATGGGCCTGTTTGGAAAAACGATCCACGACAACCAAAATGGTATTCATCCCTTTAGAGGTTGGATGTTCCACCACAAAGTCCATGGACAGATGACTCTATGGGCGTTCTGGTATAGAGAGGGGTTGTAGAAGGTGTAGAAGGCCGTACGGCTTTTTACGAGCGGTCTTAACCTGGGCGCAGATTGGACAAGTTTTTACGTACACTGAAATGTCCTGCAACATGGTTGGCCACCAAAAGGTACGACCAATGAGGTCAGAAGTCCTGCTAATGCCTGGATGACCGGCTGACCTAGAAGAATGACCCCACTCAAGAATCTTCTTAAGGAAGCGTGGAGCTGCATATAGACGGCCGACCGGCACCTTAAGGCCCCTCGGAAGATTAGACTGTGCTGCCATGACCTGATCCAGGATATCAAAAGAATTGGCCGAAACAATATATTTGGAGGGTAAGATTGTTTCGGAGATAATCTCGGAATTATCTTCAAACAGGAATTGACGTGAGAGTGCGTCTGCCTTTTGATTCTTTGAACCAGGAATGTAAGATATGAGATAATTAAATCTCGAAAAAAAAAGAGACCATCGATCCTGACGCGCCCCAAGGCGACGTGCACTCTCAATGTAAAGTAAGTTTTTATTATCAGTAAAGATCGAAATGGGGATCTCCGTTCCCTCCAGAAGATGTCTCCATTCCTGAAGGGCGAGTTTAATAGCCAGGAACTCTCTGTTTCCGACGTCATAGTTCCGTTCTGCCGAATATATATATTTTTTTATAAAGAACCCACAGGGATGAGGTTTGGCCTTTGGGGACTGTCTCTGAGAGAGAATGGCGCCAGCACCGACGTCGGATGCGTCTACCTCTAGGGTAAAGGGGAGCCCGGGATCAGGGTGACGCACAATAGGAGCAGAAGCAAAAGATTTCTTAAGGGAGTCGAAAGCTTGGAGAGCTACAGAAGACCAGACTGCTGTGTTAGCTCCCTTTTTGGTGAGGGCAGTCATTGGGGCCATGGTAGAAGAAAAATTATTGATGAATTTACGATAGTAATTCGCAAATCCCAAGAATCGCTGTATGGCTTTCAGGGAAGTGGGTTGTGGCCATTCTAAGACAGCCTTGAGTTGGACTGGGTCCATAGAGAAGCCAGTGCTAGCAATGATATATCCAAGAAAGGGAATGGAAGAAAGATGAAAAGAACATTTCTCTAGTTTAGCATGGAGATTGTTCTCCCAAAAGCGGGACAGGACTATCTTGGTGTGTTGAATGTGGTCAGAGAGGGATTTGGAAAAAATAAGGATATCGTCAAGTTATACGATAACGAAGCTGTCGAGGAGATCACGGAAGATCTCATTGACAAACTCCTGGAAGACCACCGGGGCATTGAACAGGCCAAAAGACATGACTAGATATTCATAATGCCCATCCCGGGTGTTAAAGGCGGTCTTCCATTCGTCGCCCTGACCTATGCGGACAAGGTTATAGGCTCCGCGGAGATCAAGTTTGGAAAAATTGTTGCCCCCTGTAAACGTTCGATGAGTTCGATAATAAGTTACATGGAGTAACGGTTCTTGATCGTAATTTTGTTAAGACCTCTGTAGTCAATACAGGGGCGCGAGGCGCATGCGCGAAGCCAGGGTGAATGGCTGCTTAGGGATTTAGCTCCCTTCACACTGGCAAGAATTATATAGCACAGTGACAACAAAAATCAACATAAAATCCTCCGGAAGGCTGATAAACTTGGCGGAATACCTGGGGATGCCAGCCAAAGCAAAATCGAAGCAAGAGGACCCCTCGGTCAAGCCATATTTTAATAAAATCACTCCGTCGGCAGCAGGAGGCTCCGTCTCACCCACACCGACTATGCATTCAGAGTCCGACAGCGAGACACTAACCCCACTGGCAGATGACCAGGAACTGGTCAGGAGAAAGGATCTACGAGAATTTTGTGGGGAAATGAAGAACTTTTTCCGCAAAGAACTGTGGAACCTGCGGAGAGACCTGGACGCGGTGGGCGAACGGACCGGGACCCTTGAGACAAAAATGGATACCAACACGAGGGCCATAGTACAAACTAACAAAAAAGTCTCCCAACTGGCAGAGAAGGTCTGCGAGATAGCAGACAAGCAGGAGGATTCAGAAAACCGGGACCGCAGGAACAATGTTCGCATAAGGGGGATCCCTGACCACGAGGACTTTGTGCAAAAATGGCTGGAGCATTTGCTCCCAGATAAATCTGAGCAGGACTTACACTTAGACCACTGCCACTGAGCGCTCTGTTCAAAACCGCAAGCGGGAGACCCCCCTCGAGACATAATAGTGAGTTTCCACTATTACCGCATCAAAGATGCTGTCTGCCAGATGGCGAGGGAGGCGAGATCCCTGGAGTTCGAGGGATTCAGGCTTCAGGTCTTCCAAGATCTGTCGCCAGCTACCCTTGCCAGACGTAGGAGTCTAGGCCCTGTAACAAAGATATTGCAAGAGAAGGGGACCCGCTACCGGTGGCTGTTCCCGTTTGCCTTGCTCGTGGTAAAAAACGGGGTCGCAAACACGCTTAGGAAGGTGGAAGATGGCGACGCATTTCTAAAGAAGCTGGGACTGTTGCAGAGAGCGCCTAGCCCTGGTCCCTCCCAACCTCCTCACCTTAATCCGGAGCCCGATCTAGTGCTGGAGGCATCCTGGCAGAGAGTGGGGACTTCGGTAGCTGCTGATCAGTGAAGAGCCGTGTCTCCCCGCAGCAGCCGTGTCCAATTAAACATTTAAAGGCAAAGTGCCCTATATCCCCCCCCACAGAATACATGGCCGCCGGGTTCCCTTGCCTGTACCTTTTTTCTTCTCTCTCCGTCTCCCCCTGGTGGTTCTCCTCGAACATTGCAGGCCGCATTGGAAGTAGACGACCATCCTCGGCAGCGTTTGGCGGGAATCCAGGAAAAGAGCGCGAAGGCAGCGGAGGCGGCATCGTAAGATTGAAGAAGGCTCCGCGTCACCACTATGCCATGGCCCATGTGACTTCCGCCTGTCCCGGCGACCTCTGGGACAGCGGAACGGCGACCTCTGGGACAGCGGAACTTCCGGTCTGACGCACACGGAACCATTATTCCTCCACCGCGGCAACAGGAGGATTACACCCTCCACAGAGGGGCGGCGGCCTTCACGGGCATGGCCGGGAGGAGGAAACGCCGGGTACTGCAGAGGGAGAGACGACTGGACTCAGAGGGGTGGGAGGGGCCAGATTGATGACCTGATCCCCGTCGCCCCCCGAGGATCCCACGGGTGGTAGCTGGGCAGGCCGTGTGCAGCGGGCAGAGGGAGGATACCCGGAGGGTCCCTCAATCTTCATCATCATGTCCCGTTCCAGTCGGGGGGCGGGGGAGGTGGGGAGAACTCCCTATACTGAACACCCCTCAGATGAAAGGGCCTAAAGGGTTGCTTAAAAAGACACGGTTATGCCAGAAATACCCAAATTGTTTGCTGTCTAGTTCAAGAGATAGCCTAATGTTGTCTTATTTTACATTTTCTTTATCTCTACAGCAGGCGGTGGGACTGGGAGTCCGGGGATGCCCGTGATGGGGCTCGCCTCGTGTGCCCCTCTGCCCGACAGCGATGTGGATCCTGGCTCGGCCCTGCCCTTACCGGAGGGCACGGGCGAGTCAAAGAATGGCGAAAATAGTATAACAGGGAGAGGTGTGGCAGTAGAGACGAGGGGGACCATCCGGTCAGCGGGGATCTCCGGACGTCCAGCCACAAGCGCTCGACTAAAGTTAAGTCAAGTTCAGTTAAAATTATTCGGAGTTGTTAGGAGGTTTTACACTTACACTGTGCCACTTTTTATACTATGTTGACTTGCCGGTGTGAACTACCCTGGTAGTTCGTCGGCGCCTCGAAAGGTGCCTCATGGAACTAGTCCATGAGGACCGCTCTTCCCTACAGAGGACAGAACTACAAAGGCCTGGTAGCCCAACCCAGCGGTACCAGGCAACTGTCCAGTCCGTAGTGCTGAAGAGCCGGCTCTGGCTCACCCCAGACAGGGCTCTTTCCATTTGTATTATTCTTTTTGCGCGTTTCCACGCTCCCTCCCTGACCCCCCTCCCCAGGCCTCCCCGCCATACCGGGGCGCGGAACCCCTATGACAAAAGATCACTGACAACTACTCCAGCCGAGACCCTCAATGTTCACTCAGAGGCCATCCATTTAGTACAGATCACGATGCGTACACATACAATTTGAATGGCGTTAAATATCATATCTAAAAACGTCAACGGCTTTAATAGCCCCATAAAAAGGAAGGCCGCATTCATAGATTACAAAAGGAAAAAAGCAGACATGCTCCTCTTACAGGAAACCCACTTCAGTACCAGTAGCTCCCCTGAATATTTAGATAACCACTACAAAAATTCTACCTAGCGTCTGCCACAGAGAAAAAGAGAGAGGTAGGGATCCTCTTTCATAATAGCGTACCCTTTACAATGCAGACACTCAGGAGGGATAGTGCAGGCAGATTCCTCATTGTCGTGGGAATTATCCACGAACAACCGATAACCCTGGCGACGCTATATGCTCCTTGTGAGCAAAGTCATGATTTCTTCAGAGATTTCTTCCAAAAACTCTCCCAAGTAGCCAAAGGAAACATTATCCTAGCAGGTGACTTTAATCTCACGATGAACCCAAACCTAGCTAGGTCAGGCACACCTAGGAGTGGGCAGCGAAGGGCTCTGGAGGTCTAAAGAAGGGACTTAAGAAAAATCAGCTGACTGATATCTGGAGGGAGTTATATCCCACAGAGAGAAATTACACCTTCTATTCCCATCCTCATGATGCATATAGTAGAATTGACTATTTCTTCATCTCTAGTAGACTGGTCCGCTTGGTCTCCTCTACAAGGATCCATGATATTTCATGGGCTGACCATGCACCTATAGAGCTACGGTGCACTCAAATTCATTCTGATAGACCTGGTGCAAATTGGAAGCTTAATGAGTCACTGTTAAAAACTCCAGATATCTGCGGAGCAGTGAGGGAGGAAATCAACCAATTCTTTAAGATAAATCATGGTTCAGTAAAATCATACTTTACCCTTTGGGAAGCCTATAAGGCAACCATAAGGGGCACATTAATTGGTATAGCAGCTCGCAGAAAACGAGAGAGAAACACCAAATTGGTAACGCTCCAAAATAAACTGCATGCCCTCACAGCAAGGCATAAAAAACGATCTGATCCGCAGACATTAACTGAAATAAAGAACACCAACATTGAACTTAATCTTCTATGAAAAGGCAAACAGGCCAGATACTATGCTAGCGCGCAAATTACAAACCAAACACTCAAATTATAACATACAGGCGATTCGCTTAAAAACTGGAGCCTCTACATCAAATTCGAAAAACATAGAGGAAGAATTCAAATCTTTCTACGAAAACTTATATAATGGAGAGAAAGTGGCACATAATATCAAAACCACAAGGGCCGCAGAAGATTTTCTGGCAAGCGCCAAACTGACGGGGCTAGATGAGGTGGACAGAGGGGTGTTGGAAGCGGAGTTCACGATAGAGGAACTTTCCCAAGTCATACCTGACCTCAAGCCTTCTGAGGCCCCAGGCCCTGATGGCTGCACAGGGCTGTATTATCAGAAGTTCATTAAGAACCTATCCCCATGGCTGCTCCGAATGTTTAATGCCGTATTGGCAGGAGCCCCGATCCCGGAGCCGATACTCCAAGCGTCTATCTCAGTGATTTATAAAGAAGGAAAAGATCCGCAAGATTGCAAAAGTTATCGCCCAATCTCCCTCATTAATACTGATGTTAAAATATACGCCAAACTAATAGCCAATAGATTGAGTCACATCCCTCCCAGACATACATCCAGATCAAGTCAGCTTTATTAAGGGTAGACAAGCTGCGGACAACACCCGACGAATCATTGATCTGCTAGAGATAGCCAATAATAAGAAAATACCATTTGAGCAGCTGTGTTCCAGAGATACGGACACAAGGGGACTCACGTCTAGAATGTACAGGGAAGTGATCTGCCAGAAGTCGCCCATTGACAATAGACTGAGTTACATGAGACACTGGGAGTCAGACCTAGGAGAGACTTTAGAGGACGACGAATGGGACAGAATTATTCAGGCGGCGGCAAAAAGCTCAATCTGCACCACATTAAAGGAGAACGCATATAAAGTCCTTATGAGGTGGTATTATACTCCGACGCGCTTAGCGAAATTTGTAAAAGACTACTCCCCTCTCTGCCCTAAACAGTGTGGGGAAGCAGCTGACCTCCGACATATGCTGTGGTCTTGCACTAAGGTGGCCCCTATTTGGGAACAAATCAGAGATTGGATTCAGCGGATTCTCGATTTGGAGATCCCCCTGGACCCGTGGCTGTTCCTATTGGGCAGGCGGATCCAGGGTCTGTCAAATGCGTCGCATAAATTTATCGCGCATTTTGCTACTGCCACAAGATGTGAGATCGCAGCATTATGGAAACAGCAGGAGAGACCAATTATCCCTAAGATCAAAAATAGAATTTGGCATGTCTGCCGGATGGAACAATTAACGAGTTTAGTTAATGACTCCGGCACAAATTTTCTAAAAGTCTGGGACCCATGGTTGACCCAGGTAGACATCCCAGGAGTGGAGGCCTCCTCAATCTTGCACTAATAAAAATAGGTGAGTTCTCCTTTAAGGACAGATTAGACAACATGACTTAGCGACGCACAACAAGCAGACCTCCCTGTAGTCATAGAATTGGGAAAAACAATTGAAAGAGAGAAACCCCAGAAGAACCTGTCCCAGTTAAATTCCTTAGCGAATACCTAAAAAAAATTAACAAGAGATACCTACATACCTACTCCAGAGCATGGCAACATACCACCTCCCTCCCCGCACCCCCCCCCCTAGCCTCTATCCCTATCCCCGTGTCTAGTTCGTCTGGTCTTGTTTGTAAAGTGTTAAGTGGATATGTCTTCAAGGCGTCACTATACAGTATGTGTTTGACAAAACTGGAAATGTAATAATGGGCTGTGGATCATTGGCTGTATTTGTACTTTCCAATAAAAATTTAAAGTTGAAAAAAAATAAGAAAATACCAGCTATGATGTTGAGTCTGGATGCAGAAAAAGCTTTTGACAGGATTGACTGGCCTTACCTACAAAAAACGCTTGGGGCATTTGGCTTTGGGGACAAGGTGAGTGGCGCTTTAATGGCGTTATACTCTGGCCCTGCTGCTAGGGTCATACACCAGGGATACCCATCAAACACATTTCAAATTAAAAGTGGTACACGTCAGGGGTGCCCATTATCTCCCCTTTTATTCGCCCTGTGTATGGAACCACTAGCAGCGCAGATCCGCAACAACCCGGATATCTCAGGGATTAATATAGACTTGAAATCCCACAAGGTTGCCCTGTATGCTGATGACATCTTATTGATGGTCTCCAAACCCCTTACCTCTCTGCCGAACCTATTTGACCTGTTGGAAAAATTTAATAGGATATCTGGCTTTAAAATTAATCAAACCAAATCAGAGGCCTTGAATATCAGCCTCCAAAAGGAAACAGAAAAACTACTGAGTCTGAACTTCAATTTCAATTAGCAACCAAAACACATTAAATACCTAGGAGTTCATATCACTAAAACCTATAAAGGCCTCTACGAAGCAAATTATCCCAAACTGATTTGAACGCTAAAAGAGGATCTGAGAAAGTGGATGCCATATAGGATCTCCTGGATTGGTAGGATACATAGCGTAAAGATGAATCTCGTCCCCCGTATCATATACCTCTTTCAGACTCTGCCAGTGCCACTGAGACTGAAGGAAATACTCTCACTCCAGTCTAAAATCTCCAATTTTGTATGGGGAGGAAAAAAGCAGAGAGTAAACAAGACAATTATGAGAAAGACAATTCGGACAGGGGGACTAGCGGTACCTTGCCTGGTATCTTATTACAAAGCGGCGCAATAGTGTCAACTCACACAATGGCAGATCAAACCAGCATTGAAAAGATGGGTGGATCTGGAGACATCGGTTTGCTTCCCATTGGAGTTAGACAATCTGCTGTGGTTACCTAAAACAGCCATTAAATGGGCTGACCGGCCGCTTTCCTCGATGATCAACTCATTGTCGATTTGGGAGGCCTCTAAATTTAAATATGCCCTAACGTCCAAACACTCGCTGATATCCCCGCTTTGGGGTAACCCCGACTTTGCACCAGGACTGTCAGAACACACCTAAGAAATCTGGAATCAAAATAGATATAATCGGCTTAGAGATCTGGAGGGGATACCAAATAAAATTAAATCATTTGAACAAATTAGATCTGAGAAAAAAAAAACACATTCCGAATTTTTCTGATACCTCCAGCTCAGGGCGTACTTTAACAAGAACACGCCATACCCGCCATTAACTACATTTGAAAAGCTTTGTCTGACAGAAACAGACACGCGGGGACTTACATCGCAGATTTATGGAGAATTAGTAGGTTCTGGGAATACACAACAGGAGCAAAAACTAGCATACAGAATTAAGTGGGAGACGGATCTGGGAGAAGCCCTGGAGGAAGACGACTGGTCGGCCATTACAATAAAGTATTGATGAGATGGTACCTCACCCCACTGAAATGATCAAGGTTTGTGCCAGGATACTCCCCGCTGTGTCCGAAACAGTGTGGAGAATCGGCCGACCTGAGGCACATGCTGTGGTCTTGCCCCCGTATCTCACCCATTTGGGAAGAAATTAGAAATTGGATCCAGAGGATTTTTGACCTCACAATTCCCCCGGACCCGTGGCTGTTCCTCCTGAATAGACCATGGCCGGGTCTCTCTAAAACTGGTAATAAATTAGTTGAACATTTCTCAACGGCAACGCAGTGCGAGATCGCAGCTATGTGGAAACAACCCGAAATCCCAAATATCCCCAAGATTCAAAATCGAATGTGGTACATATGCCAGATGGAGAAATTAACGAGTTTGGTTAATGACACTGGTGATAAATATCTAAAAGTCTGGTCGCCCTGGTTGGAACAGACAGATATCCCGGGGGTAGAGGTCACCACAATTTGGCAATAATAATTCAAAATGCGTTTTCACTCGAAGGACGGGAGCATTGCAGTAGGCAACTCGGGCACACACAGGGAAGCAATAGGACATAAGAGACCTAAGAGCTAAGTCGCCAAGAGCTGAGGGATGATGCAAATCGTGATCTGAATACTATTTTTTATTCTAAAAACTGGAGAGGACCGCGCCCGCGGGGTCATCACCCCCCCCCGTCCCCCCGATCTCCCCCACCCTATCCTAACTTTTATTTTATTTCCCCCATAGCGCAGCACCCTAATTGTACCACATAATGCAAAACCGGAGTTATGTTAAGGTTCAGACTGCATAGGTACTCAGGAGAGTCCTTTGGTATCGCACTGGAATGTTATGTTTGAGAGATTCACTTGATGTGTACTGTGATACTGTATGTACTGAAAACTCTTTCAATAAACTCAAAGTTGAAGAAAAAAAAATACAGGGGCGCAAGGAACCATCCTTTTTTATAACAAAAAAAATCCAGCTCCAGCTGGAGATGAAGAATTGCGGCCGTCCTCAAATTATCCTGGATATACTCGGTCATGGCCTTGGTCTCAGGTATGGATAGGGGGTAAGAACGGCTCTTGGGTAAGGTAGCACCGGGAAGAAGCTCAATAGGACAGTCAAAGTCTCTATGGGGAGGTAACACTTCAGAACGGACCTTATCAAAAACGTTCGCCAGGTCCCAGTAGACCGTTGGAAGGGAAGTTTTATACTCTGTGGGTAATTCCACTCCGGCTAACGTCCGTTTGGGGGGAAGACAGGTCTTAAGGCACTGGGGGCTCCATCGTATGGGCTCCTTACCAACCCAATCTAATTGTGGGTTATGAAGTTGCAGCCAGGGGAGACCTAGAATTACATCTACCGATGGAGTATGGATCACGTCCAAGATAATCTTCTCTTGGTGACCGTCCTCCGTGGGAAGGGATAGAGAACAAGTCTCCAGATAAATAAAGGCTGGTTGGAGTGGACGCCGTCTATGGCCTCCAGACCAACTGGAACAGCCTTAGATCGAAAGGGAATCCCATTCCTATAGACAAAACTCTGATCAATAAAGTTCCCCTGAGACCCAGAATCTATAAATGCAGAGGCGGGGATCAGGGAGTTATTCCAGGCCAGAGAAATAGGCAGCATTATACGATTGGGAAGTACTTTAGAAGAAGAAAGAGGGGGAAGAGATTATACCCAACGAGACCCTGTCATACCTTATTGGGTCCTGGCGTTTCCCGGTCGCAGAGGACAGCTTACCAGCAGATGACCAGGATGACCGCAGTAATGGCACAGTCCACCATCTCGTCGGCGCTGTCTCTCAGACGCGGATAGACGATGACCTCCGAGCTGCATAGGTTCGGGCTCATCCATGGGTTAGGGGACGTGATGGACGAGACTGCGGATGGAAGATCGGGAGGAGTTGATACGAGGAAGAGCGCGTTCAAGTCTCCTCTCTCGTAGCCGCTGGTCCACGCGGATGCAGACCGCAATGAGATCCTCCAATCTGGTGGGTCTCTCCATAGTGGCCAGCTGGTCCTTGATGGCATCCGACAGACCCTGCCAAACGGCTGCTGATAGTGAGCCATCATTCCAGGAGGTCTCCGCCGCGATAGTCCGGAAGTCCAAAGCATACTCGGCGATAGGACGAGTACCCTGGGGAATATGGAAGAGAGAAGAATCTGCCGTAATTTGACGACCAGGCGTATCGAATACTTGCCTGAATTCTCGAAGAAAGCGAGAATAGTCATGCGTCATGGTAGGCTCCCGCTCCCAGATGGGGGATGCCCAGGCTAGGGCCTTTCCATTCAAGAGAGACATAATATAGGCCACCTTTGAACGAGCAGTGGGGAAGCACAAAGGTGATAATTCAAATTGCATCTCGCACTGATTAAGAAACCCTCTGCACTTGTGGGGATCCCCTGCATAGCGGTTGGGAGCCGGGAGATGAGGATCCACAGCCACGGGAAGAACCGGGGAGGGAAATGCCACAGTTGCCATGGCAGAGGAGCCTGGGGAAGGCTGCAATGAGGAGAGTCTAGAGAGCTCCTGTGTCATGGAGGCAAGCTGCACATCTAGCTGGAGAAGTCGCTGCATGGGGCTTGGTTGCTCAACCTCTTCGGGGTATATGTCTCTGGGGCTGAGCATAATGTTACACTGAGCTCACCACGAACAACGAGGGACCCCGAAACTGAGGTGAGATGGGTAACAAACTGCACCCACAGCTACGGGGACACGCCTGGAAAGTGGAAAATAGGCGTCTGGAACCGTCTGGGAGTATTAGATAAAGTAAGATACTCGCCAGACGAGAAGGGAGGTTCCAGAAGATAGGTTGTACCGAGAGCCTGGGATCCAGAGCCGGGAGGTAGGTCAGAATCCGCAAACCGAGGTGAAGGGGTCGGGGAGTCCAGGAGGTCAGGATACAAACCAAGGGTAGAAGACCAGAGCGGATCCACAGCCAGGCCGGTTCAGTACGCAAGGGATCACTAAGGAGACAAAGAGACAGGAACTGAGGCAGGCACGATCGTGGTTAACACAGGTCATACAAAGCTATGCTCAGCCAAAGAATGAATGGCTGAGCAAGGTATAAGTAGGAGGAAGGACCAAAAGGGAGAGGGGGAGTAACGAGGGAGCGGTCCCAGGAAAGATAGGGATTGGTAGGGAGAAACTCACCACAGCTGTGCTAGATGTGCAGCTTGTGAGCGGTGCACGTACATCAGGCATGTGCGCCGCGCGGGAGAGGCGTGCGCGGCCTCAGCTGGGGGCGGGAACTCCCCCTGAGGGAGGACGTAAAAGTCCTCTGCCGTGCGCGCGTATGCGCGGGATCAGAAGCCGCCGGCAAGAAGGCAGAGCTGTAGCGGGGGTGAGTAAAGTCACGGGGGGAGCCCCTTTAGAGAGAGGTGTTCCCCCGGACCTTACAATAAATAAACAAGAAACAACAACATAAACTATAAGCAATGGTGTATCTCTTAATATGCGGAACCATGGGGGCCGGGGAACAAGGGGGAAGTCCAGAGGGGACCTGGACTATATGTGTTATTTGTATTACCGTATTTCCTCTTGTGTAAGCTGCCAGTGATTGTAAGACACACCATAGATTTGACACTTACAATCAAGGAACATTACTTCTCACTTACCAGGTTTCAGGAGAGGTCCCAGGTCAGCGGACAATGAAGCGGGTGGCCTTGACAGGACAGGTCCCACATCTGCAGAGAATTGAAGTAAAGACTGTCAGCAGTAGGTGAAGACCATCACGGCATGATAAAATGTTTGTGTTGATGTGTAGTTACCACATCCCTATCCCCACTTTATACAGTTTTCCACTTCCAGACATCAGTGATTAGCTCTTTTCTGGAAGGGTTACACAAAGAAAAAATCCTATACATTGGGCACAATAAGCCTGGCAGAGGTGTCCATTGCACACGGTATTGGGGTAGTCAGCCGTGCTTTGCTTCCACTCCCACTGGGGAGCTGCGAGCTTCAGATCCGTATCACCCTGCTCCACTAAGCCTTCTCCCATTGCTACTGCCAGGGCGTTGGGCAGAGCCTGGCTCTCTCAATCTTCCTTTGGAGGGTTATATACTACAAATACCGCCGATCCACTCCCAGCCTCTCACTGGAAATGCTCACCTAGTCCCGGTGGCATTCTCCTGGGAGCTCTCACACTGTCCCCTGGCCATGCCTTCCGGCCGGCAGGTTTCCCGGGCACGGTCAAACGCTGATGCCTCCTGGGATGCCTTCAACCCACAGAACATTTGCACTAGACAGGCTCTGGTGTGAGCAACCCCTTAATGCCCCATAAGCAGGATCTCCTTAGCTCCCTATAAACTATGTTCCCTACCCACCCAGTGACACAATAGCTGGCCCCTCTCTGCCCATAGCTGGCCCAGTACAAAAAACACATAAGGTCTGGGGGACTGAACAGACAGACTCAGCCAACTGAGGTCTCATGCCCTCCATATCGGGGGACCACTCACTGAGCTCTGGCCGTTCACCCTCCGTCACACTGTCAGAGGATTTGAAAAAGGTGGGGGGGGGGGTGGTATTCAAGAAATTAGGGACACAGGTTTTGCTTGGTTGGGCTTTGTCTGGTCTTACCTGCCTTGTCTCTTCACAGATCATGACACTCTTTGGCACCAAAAGCTGGGGAACAAGAAACACTGTGTCTGGCAGCAGCACCAAAGGCACCTCCGCCAGGGTAACTACCCAACATTTGCACCCTGTGAAAGCAGTCAAATAGCATCCTATGGCAGCTCCACCCGCATCCCCGTTCCTGGGATTGGATGCTCTGGACTAACCATATCAGGTTGCTCAAGAGGTCCTGTAGTGTTGGGGTCCCCCAGTCCAAACGCCTGCCGATTACCTGGGACCCCTGGACGCAAAACTGTTCTTCTATGTACTGCATAGTCCTCCAGCCTGATGGCTGCACACAGCCGTAGGGATCGCTGACTGGGTCCCCTGCTGGAACCGCACGACTGCTTGTGGTTCCTTTTCTGGGGCTAGCCTCTCATAGTCGGTAAGCCCTGTTGTTTGGGGACTTTGCCCCAGATTGGGGATACTTGATTGGGATGTGTTGGGGTACTCATCCGCAGATGGTTTAACTGGTCTCCCCGGGAGCACTGGCCATCATGGGCATCCTCTGCTGTCTTTGCTACAGCATCTTCGGCACCCGGCTGACCCACATGGCTTGGTGACTTGCAGAGAGTCAACAATTTGGGGTGCTCTCCTAACCGGCATAGTAGCAGGGGTCAGTACCCACTTTTCTTGTTGTGTACTCGGGGGCACACCGTCATCCGTCATCTTGGCGGCCAGAAGTCAAAGCACCTGTGTGGCACATTCCTAAGCCAGCAAGGTTGCTCTCATGGAGACAGATTCACCGGCAATGTCTCGGTCAATCTCTCGTTCAGCCCCTCTGGCTCATGGCTGACTCAACCTCGGCTAGTGTCAAATGTAGAGTCAGCTTCTGGAAGTACTTGGCTTGCCAGCACTAGGGTTGCCAAGTGTCTTGTCCAAAAATACTGGACACAATGGTGAAAAATGTGGTGTGTGGGGAGGTATGTTATTTATAAATTATCAGACCCCAGGGAGGTACTGGGGCCTCATTTCGGGGTCTGGGATAGGGCAGGAGAAGGTCTGACAAGGTCTCTCAGTATTTAGGTTAACTGTAGGTGATGGTCTGCCATTGCGCCTTGACCCAACATGGCAAACAGAGCCTCACAATTATACGCCATAGTAGGAATGGCAACTGGGGAAAGCCCTGGAGGGTTGAGGTCCGCCTCTGAGATAGTCTTCAGGGTCTCAGTCTCCGGGTGCTTAGCCCCACAAATAGTGGCCAGAACCACATCAGCGTCCCGCCTGCTACACTGAGCTTCCCTGCTTTGCTTCTCCAAGGACATCAGGCAGGATCCGGCTCTCCAGAACTCCCAGCGATGGGCTACAGAAAGTGAATGCCGCCGTCCCACTGAACAGCCTTGTGCTGAAAGGGCTTACTTAGCCCCGGTGGTGGTCTAAGGGGAGCCTTCGCACTGTCACCTGGCTTGCCTACTTGCTGGCAGACATCCCAGGCATGGCCGAATGCCGATAACTCCAGTGATGACTTTAGGACAAATAGAACATATATTTTTGATAAAGTGCCTTTCTGGCTGCAGTTTTAAATGTACAGGCAGGATGAGGCTTTGTCTACTTGCCTTTGCAATGTAACCAGCAACCACATGCTTTACACCGATGAGCTGGGGGCACTTCCTTCTGCAAACTTCAGAGACTCCCTGTTAGGGCAATGTCTATGGATCTAGGGAAGTGTTGCAGATGAAAGCCCCAGAGCCACAAAGTGTGAATTAGCCGGGATGCTCGCTGACCAGGAGATCCTGTTAGTCATCTGGGCTAGTTCACACCTTGGGTCCAACTCCTAGCCTGGGAGAAGCCAGGTAAAAAGGGGAGCACTCATATGGTAAGCAGCCCAGGTGTCAGAGTTGCACAGGCGCTGTATCAACTGGAAATCCCTGTAGTGCCCATCTGAAAACTGGGGGCAAGATGGAGATTGGTGGGATGAAGGTTCCCACGAAGGGGATTGGGCTGGTATGTTATAGATATGCTAGCCGACCCTATATACATGCTCCCTAAGCTATCCCTGTTGTCTTTCGTCTCTCTTTTACAATGTGAACAACTTTCCACTTTGCTTCTACAAGCAGATAAGAGCAGCAGCAATGATTCCCTAACGCAACAAGTTAATTACATCAGAACCAAGGACATAACTCTTCTTCAGGATTCCGTTAGTGCTGGGGGTTATCTAACGAACCCCAGTGGACCAGAAAGAACTTTGCAATATTCACAGACTTATTGGGCTGGCAATTTACGCCCCTTGCAAAAGGACAGCATTTAAAAGACAATATTCTGGTGCTTTGTTTTACTTCTGGACATTCTATCCCATTCTCTTCCTCAGTAAGTGTTTTGTCAAGTATATTCTAAGGTTGTCGTGTGTCTGTCTATTAAGGAAATAAATGTCAGTTTATTTTGCTCAACTTGTGTGCTCAATCTATTTCCCTAAAATATAAAATTATTGATACGTTCCATCAATCGTGATAGTGGCCACACGGCCACAGTTGGAAAAGCGTTTCCTTTCCCTTACTCCAGTGCTGGCGGTCAAAAGACCTAAGGTAGCTGACCCTCCCCAGGCCACCAAACCAGGGGGGAAGAAGTCAAAAACCCGGGGTGTTGAAGTAGAGCCGATGGAGGTTCCCCACGAGGGCCAGTGCTCCTTGTGTAACTGGCTGGGCCACCTGCGTGTTAACTGCCCAAACTACCCCTATCCAGTGTAACAGGGTATGTCCCATAATACCTCTCTTTCCCACATAGTGTATCTATTATGTAAGTCCCTATTATGTTCAGAGCACTAACAGGTTAATCTATGAGCCAGTGACCCCCAGTGAAGGAAGTAAGGTGGTGACTCATGGCCTGTGTAAGCCTATCCAAAATGGGTACAGTCCATGAGCCCGCCCCTTGCAGAGACTTCCAAGTGGGAGTATCTGTAACCCGTAGCTCACTACAAACGAGGCGTGACCGTGGGGCTGAGGTAGGGATTTGTATAGAACGCCAACCACAACCACGAGGGCACATCTAGAGTATAGGACAGTCGTACAGGCCGGATCAGGGTAACAGAAGACAGGGTAAGTGAGGTACTTGTGAATCTTGGAGTATAGAGCAGCGGATTGTTGGGGTACGTAGCCAGGGTCAGGGTTGTAGAGCGTAGAGTAGTCGTGGAGCCAAGCAAGGGTCAGTGCAGGAGAGAGTGGCGTCGCCGTGGTTACAAATCCAGGGTCAGTGCAGGAGAGTATCACAGAGTAGTCGTTGCCAAAGCCAAGGTCAGTGCAGGAGAGCATCACAAAGTAGTATCCATGCAGGGTCAGGCAGCAGGGTTCAGGCAGACAGGAACTAGGTGATGAGTGCAGCGTCACACAAACAGAGGTTATGCTCGGCAATGACTGTGAGCTCTGAGAGCATATTTATAGGACCTCCCACCAATGGGAGGCAAACAGGAAGCAGACGTGCGGACAGGATAGGCTGCTGGATCATGCAGGTGTGTCCTATTACACAGCCAATAGCTACCGCGTCAGAATTTGTGCATGCCCCCTGCAAAACCCGTAGGTGACCTGGTCACGCGCTGTCATTGTGCGCCACGACATCCGCACCGCCTTGAGGGCGGAAACCAGAGGCGAGACCCATGGAGATAGAGGAGGGGCGCAACTGCGACGCATTATAGTGATATCAGGACAGGGCCGGGTACCAGAGGCAGGACCCGCTGAGGTAGAGGCGGAGTGAGGGGCGTAACCGCGCTGCATAGGGGTGATGCCAGGACGGGGGCGGGTCAGAGGGGCGGAGACCGCAGACCACAGGGAAGACCGTGTACCATGCATGCGCGCTGCGCATCAAGACAGGAGGAGCAAGAACGCGCTCCATGCCCAGAGACCGAAGTGGACTGCACAGAACCCGAGCACCGTGCGTAAGTTCCACCCCAGTTTGCCACTCTTGAGTGTTATGGTAGTCCAATGGGCAAGTGAGGGTTAAAGGGGCAGGAGCAGCAGAACAGCGAATCCTCACAGTATCACATTTAGTCAGTCTTGTGCTGGGAGGAGAAGAAAGCACAAGGGCTGTCAGTGTTCCCCATCCGGGGAAAGCATGTCCACCCCAGGCTCAGGCCTGGGGACCATTAAGGCTCATGGTGAAAAAAATGGTGAGCAGGAAAGGGCTAGAAATATGGTCCGGGGTCCGGCTTTCACTGGGCTAGAGCCAATTGTTTCCCGCAGACCTGGTGGCGCCTTCCCAGCGGGATATTTGGGGCTGACCGGGGGGACCTATTGCAGGGTTGGTCTTGAGCACTTAAGCTGATCCCCTTCCCCCATTTGTGCAGCAGGGCGAGCGCTCATCCTGTGTTTGGCGGCAACGTCACAATACATGTTGTGATTGGTCAAGGGCCCCTGCTCCATGTTAAGGATATCCAGCAGGGGCTATGTAAGGAGTGAGGCCGGTGTAGGGAACCAGACAACCTATGGAGGCGATCGGAGACGCGCTGGCAGGCTTTTAAAAAGTGCTTTGTGTTAAAGAGCATACACAAGCACTGATCTCAGCTGAGAAGCGCCAGAGAAGCCCGGTCAGCGGAGCAAGTGGGAGTTTTACGGAGACACAGCTGAGAGAAGCCAGGCTTTACCTTATTATGTGAGGCTGGCTACCCAACCGTCACATGTATGTTGTGTGTTTTCTGGCTTGCCAGAATAAACTTTTGTTTATTCAACTAGTGTGTCATTTGGGAGAAGGAGTGGCTCAGTGAGTAAACACTGAGTAAAACACACTGGCAGTGAGAGTGAGTTTGAAGCCTGGTTCAACTCCTAGTGTCAACTACTTGTGACCTTGGGCAAGTGACTTTATATCCCTGTGTCTCTGGCTCCAACAAAATAGATTGTAAGCTCCACGGGGCAGGGACTGTGTCTGCAAAATGTCCCTGTAAAGTACTACATAAAACTAGCAGCGCTATACAAGAACGTACTATTATTTTTATTATTATTATTATTTTCTGGTGATAGTGATCCTGATGTAAAGATGTTAAAAGTTCTGGTCTCTGGTGACAATGGTCACAAAACATGTCAGTTCCTATACACAGTGCTAATAGTGACATTACATAGTTATGTAACACACAGGGTGACTAATAAAATAACCTAATCTTCCATTAATATCACATATATATATTTTTTGTAACCGACAAATAAACATATTTTTAACACTTCCCAATTGTATTATAAAGCTTAAACAAAATAGATGTTTGATTATTACATTATTAAAATATATTTACTGTCATTCACATGATGTGTATGTTACTATGATTTTGTTTTTAGAAAACATAATGTTACATACATATCATTATAAACTATTCGTTTGTAGAACAGATGGAATACAAATCTTTTCGAATCTCCCATTTAATAACCAATATTCATAACTGACATTGGAATAATACAGAGCTTAGTACCGGGGAAATGGAACAACATGAAATAGCAATGTACGCTGCTCAGGAATTATTGTGCTACTTGTACATATATAGTGAATCCCCAGACCATGTTTATATATTTATATGCACATTATTTTAAACTGATACTGTAGAATAATATGTCCTTAGTGTCACTGTATGAGGATGGAGGTTGCACATTTAGTCTGAGCAAAGTAAAAGTGACAGAAATAGACAGATATGAATGAAATCTGGCAAATCCCGGGCTACAGAGCCGAACTTTCACCCATTATTCCTAATTGTGTTTGTACTTTCCCAGCAGAAAAATGATACTGCAGTGAGGAGAATATAATTCCTTATAAATTGCATGCAAGAAGGGGGGATTTGAGTAATAATTAGGGGATAAAATGCCCTTTTCTTGCAGCCTCAGAAACACAAAGTCAGAGCAGTGTTTGTGATCCGGGAGGATGAGAGTCAGGGGCGGGGCTTAGTGATTATACCCAATGAGAAAGAAGCTCACTCCGATAACTAACCAATCACAGAGCAGCAGGCTCTCTATATAAGTCCCGGCAGGTCCCCGCCCCCAGTATAACTTTCTGTCAGTGTGTTGGGGGATTTTACCTGCAGCTGCAATGGCCGAGACCGCTCCTGCTCCTCCAGCTGAAAGCGCCGCCAAGAAGAAGCAGCCGAAGAAAGCGGCCGGAGCCTCGAAAAGCCGCTCAGCAAAGTCCGGTCCCAGCGCGTCCGATCTGATAGTGAGAGCTGTGTCCGCCTCTAAGGAGCGCAGCGGGGTCTCCCTGTTTGCTCTGAAGAAGGCTCTGGCTGCAGGAGGCTACGATGTGGAGAAGAATAACAGCCGCCTGAAGCTGGCTCTCAAGGGCTTGGTGAGCAAGGAAACCCTGATCCAGCTGAAAGGGAGCGGAGCCTCCGGGTCGTTCAAGCTGAATAAGAAGCAGCTGGAGAGCAAGGAGAAGGCGGCCAAGAAAAAGGATGTGGGGAAACCCAAGAAGCCAGTGGCAAAGAAACCCGCCAAGTCCCCCAAGAAACCCAAAAAGGCTCCGGCGGGAGTGAAGAAAAGCCCCAAAAAGGTCAAGAAACCGGCGGCCGCCAAGAAGCCAGCAAAAAGCCTGAAGAAGTCTAAAGCTGCCAAGCCCAGGAAGGCTGTGAAGAGCCCGGCGGCTAAAAAGGCTGCGAAGCCAAAAGCTGCTAAGAGTCCAGCTAAGGCCAAGGCAACCAAACCCAAAGCAGCAAAGCCCAAGAGGGCGGCAGCTCCTAAGAAGTGAGACCGAGAACTTCAGCCTCTTACAAACACAAAGGCTCTTTTAAGAGCCACCACAACCCCACATAGAGAGCTGTGCACATAATGTGTAACTGGGAATGTTTCTCCAATTTATCCCATGCAGGGGTTTGTGTTACACTGCCAGAGCATAAGTGTATATGAATTGATACTGCGAGCACTGTAAGGTGCATGTGTAAGTTTGTAGTCCCTAACCTATTTCACGAATACATTTTTTCTCAGACAAACTGACATATTAGGTGACATTATGGTTTTGTTTGTGTCTACATAATATTGTGACAAACGGCTTACTCCGGGGCTCCGCCGTCTGTCCGGGACTGTTAGAACACGGTCTTTTAGGGTAGGTTAAATGATGAGACGTCACGTACTGTTCCTTTAAACAGGCTATGCCTGGTTTATTCAGTCCCAGGCACTGAGACTGCCACAGTTTAAACAGAAAACAAAGCCAAACAAAAAGCTGCTCGTCTGAGCGATAACTTAAACTTAGATGTCCCTGACTCAGAGTTGGAAGTGGCTTGTCCACTTCCACCAACAAAATAAGTACCTTTGCAGTCTTTAGACAAACTAACAGAATGAATGAAGCGATTTGGGAAAGAGGCTTTCTCACCCCTCTGCAGTTCAGCAGCCTTCCAGGCTCTTGGGCGGGGCCCAGAGGAAACAGGAAACAGGTCTTATATACCTGAACTCTAATCAGCATGACAGGTGACAGAAAACAGGCAGCAGACAAACTGTGGAATGGAGTGCCTGTACCACGAGGCTGCCCTGTTCAGCTTAGACAGGACAGAAACTGTTCAGTATCCTGGGAGCCCTGTATATGGAGTTTATTACCAACCCCTGGTTTCTGTCACATATCCTCCCCCCCAGCTCAGACCTCGAGGGGTGAACGACCATGGATATTAGGGAGTGCATACTTGACAACCCGTCGGCATTGCCATGTTTGTGCCCCGACCTGTGTTCCACAGAAAATTTAAAGGGCTGTAGGCTTAGGAACCACCTGGTCACCCTAGCGTTCTTCTCCCTATTTTGACACATCCAGGTAAGGGGTGCATGATCTGTGACCAATCGGAACTTTCTCCCCAACAGATAATACTTGAGTGTCTCTACAGCCCACTTTATTGCGAGACACTCTTTCTCGACTATGGAGTAATTTTTCTCCTGGGGATTTAGTTTCCTACTTAAATAAAGGATGGGGTGCTCCTCCCCTTGAGACTCCTGGGAGAGTACCGCCCCCAGCCCTACCTCAGATGCGTCGGTTTGGACTACGAACTCTTTGGAGAAGTCAGGTGTGACCAACACTGGTTGGGCACAGAGAGCTTCTTTCAGGCTTCTAAAGGCCTGTTCGGCTTCGGGGGACCACTTTACCATTAGCGGTCCTCTTGCTTTTGTGAGGTCGGTTAGTGGGGTTGCCTTAGTTGCAAAATTGGGAATAAACCTCCTATAGTAGCCAATTAACCCCAAAAAGGTCCTTACTTGTTTTTTTGTGACTGGCCTTGGCCAATTTTGTATCGCCTCTACTTTGAGTGTTTGTGGTTTGAGTAACCCTCTACCAATAGAATACCCCAGATACTTGGCCTCCTCCAGACCAATAGTGCATTTAGCGGGGTTAGCAGTTAGTCCAGCAGACCGAACTGCGTCGAGCACAGCTTGGACCTTTGGAAGGTGGGACTGCCAATCTTCACTATGGATTACCACATCATCCAGGTAGGCGGCAGCGTACCGAACGTGTGGTTTTAAAATTTTATCCATCATTCTTTGGAATGTGGCGGGAGCTCCATGTACGCCAAAAGGCAGCACCTTATATTGAAAGAGGCCGTCTGGGGTTGAGAAGGCTGTTTTTTCTTTTGCCCTTTCTGTGAGGGGAACCTGCCAGTACCCTTTTGTTAGGTCTAGGGTTGTGAGATATCGGGCTTTGCCCAGTCTCTCTACAAGTTCATCCACCCTGGGCATAGGATAAGTATCAAATTTTGACACCGCGTTTAGTTTCCGGTAGTCATTACAAAACCTTGTTGTACCGTCTGGCTTTGGGACTAAAACTATAGGGCTGTTCCACCCACTTTGGGATTCCTCAATTACGCCTAGTTTTAGCATTTTTTTAACCTCTAAACTTATAGCCTCTCTCTTGGCCTCTGGGATTCGGTACGGTTTAAGGTTAACTCGGACCCCCGGTTCAGAGACTATGTCATGTTTAATTACGTTAGTTTTACCTGGCTGTGTAGAGAAGATTTCTTTGTTCCTTCTCACTAAACTCTGGACCTCTCGTTTCTGATGCACGGACAGTGTTTCAGCTATGCTAACCTCTGGGTCAGTTTCTTGATTCTCTGACGGACCTGGGGGTACTAGGGTTAACAAGACCTCTCTATCTTTCCAGGGCTTGAGTAGGTTTATATGGTAAATTTGCTCAGGTTTCCTCCTACCTGGCTGCCTTACCCTATAATTTACTTCTCCCACTCTTTCCAAAACCTCATATGGCCCATGCCATTTAGCAAGGAATTTACTCTCCACGGTGGGAACCAGAACTAGTACCCTATCACCTGGAAAAAAAATTCTGACCCTAGCACCCTTATTATACGTATTCCTTTGTGCTTCTTGAGCTTTCTCCATGTGTTCCCTCACTATGGGTAGGACTGCAGCAATGCGGTCCTGCATTTGGGCAACATGCTCTATTACACTTTTGTAAGGGGTAACCTCGTGTTCCCAAGTTTCTTTGGCTATATCCAGTAAGCCTCTTGGATGTCGGCCATACAATAGTTCAAACGGGGAGAAGCCTGTGGATGACTGGGGAACTTCCCTAATGGCAAATAACAGGTATGGTAACAAACAGTCCCAGTTTTTCCCATCCTTATCGACCGCCCGGCGTAACATGCTCTTTAAGGTTTTATTGAACCTTTCCACTAAACCATCTGTTTGTGGATGATAGACTGAGGTTCTGAGATGCTTGATTTTTAGGAGTTTACATAGCTCTTTTGTTACTTGGGACATAAATGGTGTTCCCTGGTCAGATAAGATCTCTTTAGGAATTCCGACCCGGGAAAACAGAAGTACTAACTCTTTTGCTATGTTTTTAGCAGAGGTGCTACGTAGGGGAACTGCCTCCGGATATCGGGTAGCATAATCTAATATTACCAATATATGCTGATGTCCCCTAGCAGACTTTATTAGGGGTCCTACTAGATCCATAGCAATCCGGTCAAATGGTACCTCTATTATGGGAAGGGGTACCAATGGGCTGCGGTATGCTTTGAACGGGGCGGTGATCTGACATTCTGGGCATGAGGAACAATAGTTTGTAATTTCTGCCAGAACCCCAGGCCAATAAAAGCTTCGGAGAACCTTTTCTTTTGTCTTTTCCACCCCTAGGTGTCCCCCCAATGGATGACTATGTGCGAGGTGTAATACTACGTTACGGAATGTCCGTGGTACCAACAATTGTTTAGTTGTAACTGATTTTCTTTTATCAACCCGATATACTAGGTCGTTCTCTACCTCGAAGTAGGGGTAAGCAAGTGACCTATCTGGTTGGCCATGAGTACTATTCTGGTCCCGTATATTTCCCCTTGCTACCGCTATTGTGGGGTCCTCCCACTGGGCCTTCTTAAAACTCCCAGGACTGACCTCTAGGTCAGCGAGGGTCTTATCCTGTACTGGGGTGGTAAGTGCCTGACCAACATCTTGATTTGGGGTATTCCCTACCAAAGTAGTGATGGGGAAGGGAATTTCACAGCACTCCTCCTTTTCCCCTTTCTTATTTGGGCCCTCGTCAACCTCCATTTCTGAAAAAGGGAAAGGATTTGTTTCTTCTAACACTTCGTTATGGTCTGCTATTGAACTCTGGGCGCTATTCTGAGCTGGGGACCACATTTTTAGAAAATGGGGAAAGTCGGTCCCTATTAACACATCATGTGCCAGTTTGGGTACAACACCCACCTTGAAATCTAAAGAACCAAATTCTGTTTCAAAAAAAACATCAACAGTGGAATATTCATGATTATCCCCATGTATACAACAAATTGCCACTCTTTGTGAACTGTTTACCTGTTTCTTCTTAATGGGCAATAGGTATTCGGACACTAGTGTGACCATACTCCCAGAGTCAAGAAGTGCCCGAACCCTCTTACCATTAACCTTTACAAATGCCCACAGATGGTTATTCAAGGGGTCCTCTGGGCTAGGGCCCATACATTGGGACAACAGCGAATAAGGTTCCACGCTGTTGCATTGCATGGGCTCCTCATTTAGTGGGCAGATTTTTGCTGTGTGGCCCCTCTCATGACAATTTACACATTTAGGTACATAGTCTGTGTCCCACTTAGAGCCTTTTCCCGGCTCCCCATGTTGGCTATTGCCCTTAGTGTGCGAACCACTGTTGCTGGTGCTGCGTGAAGGTGGTCGCCGCTCTTCAGCTCCCCTTAACCCCGGTACCCTTTTACCATCTCTGGAAGAGTCCTGGAACCTCGGGTAGTGGGGTTGCTCCACGACTGTGGGTTGCGGGTGCTCTCCTGCTGCATTGTACCTTTCTACGAGGGCCACAAGCTCATCAGCATTGTGGGGGTCACTCCGACTGACCCAATGGCGTAAGGCAGAGGGAAGTTTCCTCAAGAACTGGTCCATGACCAACCGTTCCACGATGTGGCTTGCTGAGTTGATCTCGGGTTGTAGCCACTTCCGGGCGAGGTGGATGAGGTCATACATCTGGCTTCGGGTGGCTTTATCCATCGTGAAGGACCATGCGTGAAACCTTTGGGCGCGAACAGCCGTGGTTACGCCGAGGCGGGCGAGGATCTCGAACTTCAATTTTGCATAGACGTTAGCTTCGGCTGGCTCTAGATCAAAGTAAGCCTTCTGGGGTTCGCCGCTTAGGAAGGGTGCGATTAGACCAGCCCACTCAGCTTCTGGCCATCCCTCTCTCTGTGCCGTGCGTTCAAACGTGAGAAGATAGGCTTCCACATCATCCGAGGGTCCCATCTTCTGAAGGTAGTGGCTTGCCCTGGTCATTTTCGGAACTGGGGCTGCCGCTGCCAGTGGAAGGTTACTGATAGTCTCCCTCAGGATCTCGAGTTCCTGCTGTAAGCCCTGAGCGAACCGCTGTTGCTCCTCTTTCAGCAAGCGGTTTGTCTCTTGCTGGTTTGCATTCGCCTGTTGCAGGGCTTCATTCGCGTCTCTCTGGACAGCGACATTGCGTACCAGCGCACTCACCACGTCTTCCATCTTGTTTGGAGAGAGAGAAAAAAAAAACTTTTTTTTTTTTTTTTTCTTTAAAGTTCTTTAACCCCCAGACCTTTTAGTGTTCTGCCCGCATTCTCCACCATATGTGACAAACGGCTTACTCCGGGGCTCCGCCGTCTGTCCGGGACTGTTAGAACACGGTCTTTTAGGGTAGGTTAAATGATGAGACGTCACGTACTGTTCCTTTAAACAGGCTATGCCTGGTTTATTCAGTCCCAGGCACTGAGACTGCCACAGTTTAAACAGAAAACAAAGCCAAACAAAAAGCTGCTCGTCTGAGCGATAACTTAAACTTAGATGTCCCTGACTCAGAGTTGGAAGTGGCTTGTCCACTTCCACCAACAAAATAAGTACCTTTGCAGTCTTTAGACAAACTAACAGAATGAATGAAGCGATTTGGGAAAGAGGCTTTCTCACCCCTCTGCAGTTCAGCAGCCTTCCAGGCTCTTGGGCGGGGCCCAGAGGAAACAGGAAACAGGTCTTATATACCTGAACTCTAATCAGCATGACAGGTGACAGAAAACAGGCAGCAGACAAACTGTGGAATGGAGTGCCTGTACCACGAGGCTGCCCTGTTCAGCTTAGACAGGACAGAAACTGTTCAGTATCCTGGGAGCCCTGTATATGGAGTTTATTACCAACCCCTGGTTTCTGTCACAATATTCACATACACGGTTTATATAAAATTAAAAAAAGTGTAGTTTACATCAGAAAAACGTATTTATCACCATGTTATTAAAAAAATTGTTTACATCACATTGAAAGCATCAAGCACATGCTATTCCATAACACTTCAGTTTGATCACCAGTGGCACATGGGAGGGGGGACATGTACAGGTTTGTCTTTACGTGCACCCATATACAGCATGAAATGGTGACTATGCATGCAAGTCTATATATCACATGACAAAGAATACACAAATATTGAAGGTGCGTTTATCTATATTGTCACACATCAAGTACATATGTTGGTACAAGGATAACACACTTCTTTAATTCTCTATATAGAGATCAGTATCCGTGTGTTAATATTGATCAGGCAATTTCATTGAAAATGTGGTTGCTCTTAAAAGAGCCTTTGTTTTTCGGGTGTAAACGAAGTCAGGGTGCAGCCGGCCTAAGCTCTCTCCCCTCTGATCCTGCGGGCCAGCTGGATGTCCTTGGGCATGATGGTGACCCTCTTGGCGTGGATAGCGCACAGGTTGGTGTCCTCGAAGAGCCCCACCAGATAAGCCTCGCTGGCCTCCTGCAGAGCCATGACAGCCGAGCTCTGGAAGCGCAGGTCAGTCTTGAAGTCCTGGGCGATCTCCCGGACCAGGCGCTGGAAGGGCAGCTTGCGGATGAGCAGCTCGGTGGACTTCTGGTAGCGGCGGATCTCCCTGAGAGCCACAGTACCGGGCCGGTAGCGGTGAGGCTTCTTCACTCCGCCGGTGGCCGGAGCGCTCTTTCTGGCAGCCTTGGTCGCTAGCTGCTTACGGGGAGCCTTCCCTCCGGTGGATTTCCGGGCGGTCTGCTTGGTCCGGGCCATCCTGTGCTGCTGTGTCAGTGCGCGTCTCTGGTCAGGAACTAATAAAGAAAAATCACTGACCGTTCTGTTCTGACTGACAGATTAAATCTGTCAGTGGTGATATTGGATACCGAGGCTTGGGCCTCATTACTCCAAGTTCTCTTGTTGAGTGTATTGTCGCACTCTTTAGGAAGCTTCTTGATCTGTGTTACTTGCCACAGTTGAGTTGGTTTCACAGGTTCAGCGCTGTGATGGGTCGTGGGTAGCGGTCAAATGGGTTTGCAGAGATCGCAGCAAGCTTCTTGATCAGCGTGTTTGAGTTCTGGTCCAGTTCCTTGTAGAATTTCTTGTTGAGCTTCTTTAGATGTTCATCTAACATCTCGATACCCAGTTCCCTATGAAGGTCTGCTATTCTTGTAGGAAGTGGAGCGTTGGACGCAATCCGCAGCGCCTTGTTCTGTAATTTTTGGAGAGATGATCTTTGATGTTGGTGGCAACCACTCCACACCGGGGAGGCGTATGTCATTGTGGGTCTAATGATCGCCTTGATCACATTGACTTTGCTCTTGATGGGCATGGTCCTTGTCTTCAGCAGAGGGTACAGTGCTGCCAGCTTGGTTGTTGCCTTCTGTTGAATCTTCTCAATGTGGTTTCTCCAGCTTAGTTTGCTATCTAGGATTACACCTAGGTAAGAGCTGTTTGGCTCCCATTTGACAGCCTCTCCGTTGAGGGTGATTGGTGGGTGTGCCTTGATCCTCTTTTTGGTAAACAGTGTAGCTGTAGTCTTGCTGGAGTTCAGTCCTACTTGCCAGTCGCTGTACCATGTTGATAGCATGTCTAGTGCTTTCTGGATGTTCTTAGCTACTTCTTTCTCTCTGAAGGACTGGGAGATGACTGCCACATCGTCTGCGTAGAGTGCCAGTTGAGTCTTGTGGAGGTCTGTGGGGATGTCATTCATGAAGAGGTTGAAAAGGAAAGGTCCCAGGACTGATCCCTGTGGCACGCCAGCGCGGATGGGGCGTGTTGTTGAGAGCTCTTCTCGCACAGCCACGTGGAATGTGCGCTCCCGCAAGTAGCTTGCAGTCAGCTTAATCAGGTAGTTTGGGAATTTCAGGTTGATCATTTTGTGCAGTAGTCCTTCATGCCAAACTCTGTCAAACGCTTTGGCCACGTCCAAGAAGACAACTCCAGTTGATTTGTGGATGTTGAACCCATGGCTTATTATGTCAACGACTCGCAGCAGCTGATGGTTGGTTGAGTGGTCCTTCCGGAATCCAAATTGCTCCTTTAGTAGAATGTTTTTACCAGAGGCAAAGTGGCGGAGGCGCGTAAGAATAACTTTCTCCAGGAGTTTCGATAATCCAGAGAGCAGGCTTATCGGATGGTAGTTTGCAGGATCCCTCAGTGGTTTTCCAGGCTTTGGAAATACAATGACCTTGGCTTCCTTCCAGGATTGAGGAAAGTGCTGGAGCCGCATGCATGCATTGAAGATTTCTGTGAGGCATTCCATGGCTGCCGGCGGAAGCTTCTTGATGGCCAGGTTGGTAATTCCGTCACTTCCTGGTGCTTTGCCATTTGCCAGCTTTTCTGCAAGTTGCGTTATCTCAGTCCTGGTGCATCCTTCAAGGGTTTCCGCTTCGGTCTCTGGTAGGTGCTCGGTAAGATGCCTGTTAACTCCTTGCTCAACTTCCCGTGCAATTTTGCTGGCTTGGTTAGGCCTAAAAGTTGTCTCCAGTGTGTCAGCGAGAACCTCTGCCTTGTCCTTGTTGCTACATGCCAGGTGGGTCTGGCCCTGGATAGGTGGATTAGGCTCCTTCTTCCCGGTCAGGCGTCGGGTCATTCTCCAAACAGAGTTGTCGGATTCCTTCAGCTTGGCTGCTGCGGCCTCCCACCTCTCCCCCCGGTGTTGGCTGATTTGCTGTCGCAGTAGTCTGGCAAGTGAGTTGTACTTTACCAGAAGGTCAGGTGTGCGGAACTTCTGCCACTGGCGTCGGGCCCTGTTTTTCTCAGCAATCGCTTGCTTGATCCCGCTCGGTAGGTCGTAGATGGAGCAGCGTTTGGGCATCTGTTTCGGGACGCTGTGCTCTATTGCATGTTGGACTGCGGTAGTAAAGGTGTTAACAGCATCATCAATGTCTCCGTTGGTGTCCAAGGGGCGGGGGTTTGTGATGTTGCTCAACTCTTCTTTGTACAGGCTCCAGTTCGCCCTGGTGAAGTTGTACCTGGGTGTTTGCTGGTGGGTTTCCATCTCGTCGCCAACAGTAATGGTAACTGGGTTGTGGTCTGAGGTCAGTTCCGCCAGGGTTTCCAACTGGACAGAATGTTTCACGTTCTTCAGTAAGACAATGTCCAGGACATCCGGTGTGTGGCTTGCAGTGCCTGGGTAGTGGGTGGGTTCTGTAGGGCCAGCCACTACAAAGTCACTCTCCTTTGAGTAAGCAAGAAGAACTTGTCCTCTGGAGTTTGCTGTCCTTGAGTTCCAGCACCGGTGTTTGGCATTTAGGTCTCCCCCGATGATGGTTGGGACAGTGGAGTCCAGCAGAGCTTCCAAGTCTCCCAAATGTAGCTTCACCTTAGGGGGGCAGTAGGTGGCAATTAGTCGCAGTGGTCCTGTTGCAGTCTTTACCTGTACTCCAGTGGCTTCAATACTCCGGAGGGGTGGTAGTGCAATCTCATTATGGCTGACCCGTGTGTTAACAATCACAGCCGTCCCACCACCTCTGGCTCCTGTTGCCCGGTCGGTACGGTATACCCTGTGGTTCGCCAGGCTTAGTTTTTGGTTTCCTTGAAGGTGGGTCTCCGAGAGCAGAGCTGCGCATACATTCCTCGATTCCATCAGGTGAAGGAGTTCATCTGTCTTCTTGCTGATACCATTTGCATTCCACATCACGATGACAGAACTGCGTTTAGATGTTGCTGCCATGGTGGTTAGTTTCTGTGCTCCTGAGAAGGGCCGGGATGAGATTCGCTATCATTGTCACAATGGGGTGAATATCCATTCTCGCAATAGCGCTAGCTATTTTAAGGATGATCTCTAGCCAGTTTGTTGGGCTTGCGGTTCCGCCTGCGGGGTCCGGGTTGGCCGCCTCAACGGGGTTGGTGGATGGTGTCCTGAGAGTTTCCGCGTAGGTCTGTCCGTCTGGGTTTTGCATCCTCTGGGTGGATGCCGTGCCTTGTTCTGGGATCAGGTGTTCTGTGGACCTCCGTCTCTCCGGCGCCAGGCGGGGAAGCTGGTATTGAGTAGTGGGTGTCTTCCTTGGTGCCTGCTCCATCAGGTGGGGTGTCCGCTTTTCCCGTGCCTCTTGCTTTGTTTTTGTGAGGTACGGGCAACCACGGTAGCTTGCCGGGTGTGGGCCTTTGCAGTTTGCACATGTCGCCGGCTCCTTCTTCCTATCTCGTGGGCATTCCTTGGAGTTGTGGTTCTCTCCACAACACACACAGCGTGGCTTCTGGTGGCAGAATGCAGAGGTATGCCCGAGCCGTTGGCAGTTGAAACACATGGTTGGGCCTTTTCTGCCCTTTGGCGCTTCTGTGGTTACCACACAGCTACAGAGCTTGGTAATCTTGGTAAGATCTGCAGGCTGGCTCTCCGGGGTTTCTGCCAGTGTGACAATAAACAAAGGGAACTTCTTGGTCTTGTCCACCGGGGATGTCAATTGGGCTACGCTCTTGACTGGAAGTCCATGTTCCGCGAGGTCGTGGGAAATCTCCCCCACGGAGGCGTTTGCTGGTAAGCCGCGAATTACAAATTTCTGGGGCTTTAGGCGCGTCAGTGGGAAGGTGTAGTATTCTATGCCCTGCTTTGCAAAGCAGTCCGTTAAGCTCCGGTAGTCGTCCACAGTTGTGGTAGTGATCTTTGCGTGGTTCGCCCGTGGTTTAACTACAAACGGGGAAGTGCAGTGCTCGGTGAGGATGTCGACAAGGTCCTTGTGGGTCTTCATATTCCTAACCATTACCGGTGGTATGCGAATCTTTTTGGGTGGGAGTGCAGTCTCTTCATCGTTGCACCTGGGCCCTGAGCAGTCATCGGCATTAGCAAGTGGCTCGAAGCGGTTTGATGTTTTGATGCCTTGGTCTTCCTTGTGCTTCTGCATCTTTGTCTTTGCTACCGATGGAGGGGAAGCACCATTGGAGCTATCAGAGTTTGCTCGCCCTCTCTTCTTCACTAAAGTGTAGTCCATGTCTTCTGCAGCATCATGTATTGCAGTCTCCATAGGTGGCACATTTGCCTCTGCCATAATAAGGCGCAGACCAGAGCCACGCACCCGCACGGCGGCGGGCACACGGCACAAATCAGAGCCACACGCACGGCGGCGAGCACACTGCACAAATCAGAGCCACGCACACGGCGGCGAGCACACGGCACAAGCCAGAGCCACGCACCCGCACGGCGGCGAGCACACAGCCCAAATCAGAGCCACGCACCCGCACGGCGGCGGGCACACGGCCCAAATCAGAGCCACACACACGCACGGCGGTGAGCACACGGCCCAAAGCACGCAACGCAGGGAGCAAAAGCACACGGCGCAGGGGGGGGCACGGCACCAAGTTCAGGGGGGGCACAGCACCGAGTTCAGGGGGGGCACAGCACAGAGCGCAGGGGGGGCACAGCACAGAGCGCAGGGGGGGCACAGCACAGAGCGCAGGGGGGGCACAGCACAGAGCGCAGGGGGGGCACAGCACAGAGCGCAGGGGGGGCACAGCACAGAGCGCAGGGGGGAGCAGAGAGCACAGGGGGGAGCACAGAGCACAGGGGGGCACAGCACAGAGCGCAGGGGGGCACAGCACGGAGCGTGGGGGGGCACAACACAGAGCACAGGGGGGCGCAGCACAGCGCACAGGGGGGGGCACTGAGCACTGGGGGGGGCACAGAGCACAGGGGGGGCACAGAGCACAGGGGGGGGCACTGCACTAAACAGGGGGGGGCACAGCACTAGGCAGGGGGGGGGGGCAAGGCCGGGGGTCACAGCAAGTCACAGCTCTGGGCTCAGTACTGCACACAGAACTCAGCATACAGTGCAATAAAGCTATAAAGCAAAGCGATGGGCAATGACCCACGTGGCAGCGGTTTCTCTCCAAACGGGCCAGTCAATACATCCCCGACTGAAACTCCGGAAAGTGGTGTCGGCGGCGGGCGCTGTGATTGGAAGTGACCCACTCGAGGAGTCATCAGCCTCTCCGGTCAGTTCAATCAATCTGAATCAATGAATGAGACTGAAAGGTAAAGAAAAATGCAGAAAAATGTGTAAAATTACCAATGTAAATACACACTATCTAATACATTTAAACAGAAGCTGAACTATATCAAGACTTGTTTTTTATTTTTCAGATTCAATATTAGCATGTAAGATGACCATTTAATTATGCATTAATTGTTGCTGTGTTTTTGCATCTTTTTTCCAATGCTTGTCAAACTATTTCACCATTTAGGCAGATCTGGATAAGGATATATTTCCATTGTTTCAATATGTTTTTTTTTATTATTAATTAATGTATCTTCTCATACTGTTCATTCTTTTTTAAACTATAGATTTCTTATGTATCCTGAATAAGTCAGTTAGTTATTTGTAACTACAAATTGAAGAGATATTTTCCCCAAAGCTGCACTCAATATCCCATTCTTAATAAGCCTTCACTTTTAATACTTGTTACACTATTACTATGAACAAACATTACACATGAACCTACCAATCTTTACTTTAAGTGGTGAAGAGAAAAACAGTTGTTTTTTTCCAATAGTTCACCTCCTCTAATTAATATATCATCTATAACGTATCCAATGCTGTTTTGTTCTTTTATTATTTATAGATAAAATGCATTACATATGTATTGGAATCAATACATTCAATACTCTAATTTTTTGGAGACCATAATTTTTTTCCCCACAGAAATAAGTAAAATAAAATTAATACGTTGTTTGTGACAACCTCAGTGAATGAAATCTAACATATAATAATAATAATAATAATAATAATAATAATAATAATAATAATAATAATAATAATAATAATAATAATAATAATAATAATAATAACAACAACAATAACATCATTATTATTATTATTATTATTATTATTATTATTATTATTATTATTATTATTATTATTATTATTATTATTATTATTATTATTATTATTATGTGCCTAAACCAACATGGTGATTACTTTTACCTAAACAGGTGCTCAAGCGACCAAGTTAATAACACTAGTGTGATCATTTTCTATGCAAATAACTACTTAGTGCTCAAATGTGTCACAATCTCCACTAACCAATCCTACTAAGTAACTATCTCCTATACAATTGCTATCATTAGCTACTCTTACAAACTAGTGTAACAGTGATATATGTTGCAACCAATCTACAATAATAATCTCAGGGGGAAGGTATCTCTCTAAATTGAAAACATTCAGTGTTTGATTCAATGTATCAATCTGCATATCTTTCTACTCTCCTCTGTAGAGGAAATATTGTATATAGTATATTGTCTGTAACCTGGCATATCACCATTATCTTGTGTTATACCATGTTTTCACTGCAGCTATGGATTCTGGGAAATAAACACACATATATGCATACAGTGTCACCTTTAACTTAATATCCATATTAACATGATCTCCTATAAGCATAGTTCTGCCTTATTATACTGAATTTTTTTGCACAGCTTGCTACATATCGTATAACTTCTATCATGTTTAAAATATATGTAGAGGTTGAAATCCAAAGATTCCTGCGGTGCACAGCAAAATAGGGTAGAGGACCAGCAAGGTGTTGTTAAAAATCCTTTATTGAAACAGCAATAAAGGATTTTTAACAACACCTTGCTGGTCCTCTACCCTATTTTGCTGTGCACCGCAGGAATCTTTGGATTTCAACCTCTACATGAATATTGAGCGTGCTGCACGCTGCATTGGAACAAGCCTGCTATTTCTCCCTCATAGGGATACTGGATGACCTGGAATAGTGCTGCAGCACAAGGGTTGGGTATGGCCGAGTTCCATACAACAATGGTATGTTAACCTTTATTCCATTATGACACATGGACTACTGCCATTACACTGAGTGTCTTTTTTGCTGCATTCATATAGCACTGGGTCTCATTACTCTACTTGCTGGCTGATACAGTTTCCTGTTACCATGATATGTGGACTTATACTGATTATTGTCTAAGGGTTCAGATTTGGATTGAGCACTGTGATTGGGACTCACGCCCCAAACCACCGATTATGTTTAAAATATAGTTTATATTTCTAAAACATATTTTAGTATGTCTTTGAATATCTGTAATCTAAACAGCTGTTAGATTGTTTTGTGAAATGTAAATGAAGGGAGAGAATGAAAAGCCTGAAAAGCTCCAGCCTCATTGTATTGTATGGGGGCTATGCACTAAGCTCAATGGGTTTGCGTTCTAATGTTAAAAAATAGCATGTCCGTTAAAAAGTGAGGCCGGGGACGCGTTTCACTAAGGCCTTGAGCCCATTTTTTAACGTATGTGCTCAAAACACCCACAGCGTACGTGTTGCTTTTTCCCCCCCTGCTAGCATTCTTAAACTTCCCATACACTAGCTGATAGAAAAAAAAGCTGCATGTAACATTTGCATGGTGATTTGCCATCTCCATGCAAGGCTGTTACACAAGCGATCGTACACTAATTAAAATTATTTTAATAATAGTGTACATGAGCAGGGGGTCTCCGGAGCTGAACCGCATTGGTTTCAGGTCCGAGGACCCCCTACTTCATGAGATACAGGCCCCGTTATGGGGTGCCGGTATCCCCTGCAGCATTTAAATGTCCCGGTCACGTGACGCGGAAGCTTGAAACTGCAGGGGATACCGGCACCCCATAAAGGTGCCTGTATCTCAGGAAGCAGGGGGTCACCGGACATAAAACCAACGCGGGTCAGCTCCGGAGACCACCTGCACATCTACACTATGAAACACATGTATATTAAAAAAAGATTTAACAAACATCAATACACGACTCTCCGCCCAAACCCATACAGTACAGTAATGTGCAAAATAACTATTATACACATATGGATAAAAGATTATTTGCCCATTATTAAACACTGCATTAGCATACCTAAATAAAGTAAATAAAAACAGTAGCCAGCTAAGCCAATGAATACAAGCAATAAACAACACGAACAATGAATTAATTAAACCATTAACCAATGAAACCAATTAATTCCTAAACCAACTCAAAATGAATAGTAGCATTAACCAATCAAACCAATGAATTACTACAACATTAATGAATGTAAACATTAAAAGACAAAGAAATAAATTCAAACAATATCTGAAATAACCATAAAATGCATTAGCTAATATAACACAACATTAACTACAAACGAACACCAATCGCAAACATTTTATTAGCATTAAGCAGGAAAAAAATAAACAATCACATCCACATAAGAAATTGAAATTAAAACAACCAACAGCAATACCAAGCCACAAATGCCCCCCAAATATTGTCATAATAATGTAATCATCTGTACCTTAAAGTGGTACAGATTAATATATTATCAGTCAATGTGCCTCCCCCAAAAATAAAAAAAACACATCCAATGAAGAAACCTGTAATAATAGACATTTACAAACATTCAATATAGTACTTACCATTAGAAGAGGTGCCCCTCCAACTCCCGGGGTAACAGGAAGCTCACGTACCTTGAAGGCCTCAAACAGCATCCGATGCCATCGCCATGAAGATCCGGATCAGGTACCCAAATCTTCTATTTTCTTTCTTTAATCACCTTCTTCTATCTTCTTCTGTCACCATGTCTTGATCTTCTTTATCTTCTATCTTCATCTGTCAGTCCAAAAAACCCCATGATGAATCCCAACCGTTGTTGTCTCGTCGTCTTCTTCGGCTCAAATGAGGCGTCACGGCCTTAAATACGGCTTGTAATGTCACATTTAGCCTCAAAATGGTTAATAGTCACCTGATTGGCTGTTAAAACCATGTTCCGACTATAATTTTTTTTTTTTGTTACATGACGTCACTTTAAGGGAATGATGCCAGCCAATCAGATTGGCTGTGCTTCATTTGCCTTTAAGATGACGTCACAAAGCCGGCGTTACATGGTATTTCAGCCAATCAGAGTGTGGACGCCGTGTGATACCATGTGACACCAGCCATCTTGGATTTAGTGAAATCATCTTAAAGGCAAATGAAGCACAGCCATTCTGATTGGCTGACATCATTTCCTTTAAGTGATGTCATGTAAAAAAAAAAAAAATAAAGTCGGAACATTTGTTTAACAGCCAATCAGGTGGCTGTTAACCCTTTTGAGGCTAAATGTGACGTCACAGCCCCATTTAAGGCCGTGACGCCTCGTTTGAGCCCAAGAGGACGACGAGACAACATTGGTTGGGATTTACCATGGTTTCTTTTTGGATTGACAGATGAAGATAGAAGAAAAAGAATATCAAGAAATGGTGACAGATGAAGATAGAAGAAGGTGATTAAAGAAAGAAAAATGAAGATTTGGGTACCTGAGCCGCATCTTCATGGCGATGGCATCGGATGCTGTTTGAGGCCTTCAAGGTACGTGAGCTTCCTGTTACCCTGGGAGTCGGAGGGCCACCGCTTCTAATGGTAAGTAATATATTCAATGTTTGTAAATGTCTCTTTTAACAGGTTTCTTCATTGGATGTGTTTTTTTATTTTTTGGGGGAGGCACATTGACTGATAATATATTAATCTGTACCCCTTTAAGGTACAGATTAATACATTATTATGACAATATTTGGGGGGCATTTGTGGCTTGTTATTGCTGTTGGTTTTTTTTATGTCAGTTTCTTATGTGGATGTCATTGTTTTTTTTTTTTCCTGCTTAATGCTAATAAAATGTTTGCGATTGGTTTTCATTTGTAGTTAATGTTGTATTATGTTAGCTAATGCATTTAATTGTTATTTCAGATAGTGTTTGAATGTATTTCTTTGTCTTTTAATGTTTACATTCATTAATGTTGTAGTAATTAATTGGCTTGATTGGTTAGTGTTACTATTCATTTTGAGTTGGTTTAGGAATTAATTGTTTTGATTGGTTAATGGTTTAATTAATTCATTGTTGATGTTGTTATTGCTTGTATTCATTGGATTAGCTGGCTACTGTTTTTATTTAGTGAAGTATGTTTTTTTGATGTTAGGTTTTATTATTGTGTATCTGGTGCATTAATGTATTGTAATTAGGGTGCCCGTTGAGTGCTATAGAGGCTTATCATGCCCATATTATTATTATATGGGTATGATGTACCACTATACTACTCAATGGGTACAGGGTGGGTATAGTCAGTTCAGGGTGGGTGCTTAGGCCTCCCGGGTGTGTATCGGGGCAGGCTGGGTTAACCACTTAATGACTATAGCGGTTAGTAAACGCTAAGGTGATTAAGGGGTTAGGGGCCATTAGAATGTCTTTATTATGTATATTATGTATGCTTTCTTTCAACGGAGGACAGAGAGACCTGTTGTTGTGGTAAGTATAACTGTATTTATTTACTTTATTTATGTATGCTAATGCAGTATTTAATAATGGGCAAATAATCTATTATCCATATCTGAATAATAGTTATTTTGCACATTATTGTACTGTATGTGTTAGGGGGGTGTATTTAGTTAGAAATAATGTTTACTATTTTTGTAAGCACAACATTGGTACCGCAGGCCCGCGGGTACCCCGGGACTCCCGCGGGGTAAGCCGGGGACACCCGCGTGACCCCCGATCTCTCTCGGGGACCCCCGTGGGGTCTCTCGGGGACACCCGCCGGCCTGTTGTATGGGTTTTGCGCATGCAAAAATGTAGAGCAAGAAATTTTTCAAAGTCCAGCTTTTTTTGCGTCTACCTTGAGCTGACGTGTTCTGTTGAACGCAACTTTCGCGTACGCTAAGGTTACGTAGCTTAGTGCATCCCGCTTAAGGGCAGAATTTAACGCAAACAAAGTTGGACTTTGAAATATTTCCTGAGAAAAGTCAGTTTTAGAGCGCAAAGTGCCTGTTTGCGTGGCTTAGTGCATCGTGTTCAGCGTAACATCACGTTCTAAGAGCACTTTGCGCTCTAAAAACGACTTAACGGAGCTTAGTGCATGACCCCCTATGTCTTTATTTGTATAGCACCATTAATGTACATAGCAATTCCCATTAGTAATACACGTGGTAATCATATAAATAACACATAATATATAAATAACTGGTCAAGGGAATAAGTGCTTCAGACAAACGTTACATTTAGGAAGAGGAGTCCCTGCTCCGAGGAGCTTACAATCTAATTTTTGAGTGTCTCTGGCACAGTCTCAGGGGGCACAGCTTAATCTATCACCACGTTAGGATCAGAATAAGATCTGAAACTGATTGGGTTCCCATTTCATAGATTTCTTGCTTCCCTAGCAAATCATGGCAAACAGGGCTGCGGCCAATCACAGCATGAATGATGCACAGGAGCCATTCAGGACACATGGTCTTGTCTGAACTGGCCAATCAGGGCTTGAAATGGGTGATTGCAAATTAAAGGGCAGCGGAAAGAAATATGAATCGGCCAATGGGAGCAGCATCCACCAACGGGCCCAACAATGGCTTCCTTGGCTGACAGGATGTCCCATGCTGGGCTCGGCGTCCGGATATTTGGATGGATGACAAAATGTTCTGCTTTTTGGGTTGATTGCCCCCGGGTCTGATCTTCTCCCACGGTCACTCCCCCTTGTATTCCTGCAACGCTCTTCACCTCCAGTCACAGAATTTGCCAGTTCTCTCGACATGCGAGCTGCACAAAGGGTTTCTCAGCCCTGCATGTACAGAGACCTTAGCTATGCTTGTGATGGAATGAGGCCCAGGGACCGGTTAATAAAGGTTACGCCCTGTCACTTGGGTTCATCTGGCTCCAAGGCCCCTGAGATACAGGTTTTTTTTACATGCCTGGTTGCACCTTGCATCCCATGTAAATGGAATGCTTTATTTCTAATGTGTTCTGGCAAGAGACCGGGACTCTTTTGTGGGATCAAGCACCAGAGAGGACACAGAGATAAACAAATAAACGGGTATTAATTTCGGCCGACGCCACCAACATGACTTTAACGGAGCAGATTCTACTTTTGCCGCAGGTCATGAGTTTCCAAGCACCGCTGGATGCAATAGTGAATATAGAAATATAGAAAATAACCTGGCGCAAAGTGTACAATATATTTGTGAATATTACTATAAAAAGCAATGTCCATAAAAATAAAGGATATAAGTGATGAGAGTGGAGTCCTTCCTTTCAGATGTTTGAGTGGTAAATGGACTCAGTTCCCAAGATTTGTGAAGAAAAACGGGAGGAGTTTTTTTCTTTTTTGCTGCAGACTGTTATCCTGTGGTGTATGATAAAAACCATGGACAAAACATTGCGCAGTATTGTTTCATCAAATGAATTCCCCCATATACAGCTTCAACCCGTACCTACTTACTAGATGCAAAGCAGACAGCATGCAGTGGAGAGAATCTGTGATTTTCCAAGTCCCAGAGTTTTCAGGCACAGCACGAACCCCACGAGGTGCGCCGTCTTCGGATAGGCTCAGATAGAATATTTTTCTCCAGGTGTTGTCATCTGTGTCCACTCCCGTATTCCTGTATATGCAACTCCAACCAGGGATAAAAAAGGGGGCAGAGGATTGCGCAATACCTAAAAACCTTTTAATACCTCCAATGCACAAACAGACATATACTCACAGACACAGTGAGTTTTAAAATCAATAGGAGCGCCCGACCCGGCTGTCCAGCAGCAAACACCAGTCCCTGGCAGTCCTTGCCGGTAGCCGCGTGTATCTCGCGATGCTCCGGTGTCAGCGCGGTGACGTCACCACTTCCGCTTCCACACAGGTAGCTGAATGTGTAAACAGGCCGGCGTCTACTTAGGCTCCTCCCTAAGTACAGAGACCTTAGCTATGCTTGTGATGGAATGAGGCCCAGGGACCGGTTAATAACGGTTACGCCCTGTCACTTGGGTTCATCTGGCTCCAAGGCCCCTGAGATACAGGGGTTTTTTTGCATGCCTGGTTGCACCTTGCATCCCATGTAAATGGAATGCTTTATTTCTAATGTGTTCTGGCAAGAGACCGGGACTCTTTTGTGGGATCAAGCACCAGAGAGGACACAGAGATAAACAAATAAACAAATGAACGGGTATTAATTTCGGCCGACGCCACCAACATGACTTTAACGGAGCAGATTCCACTTTTGCCGTAGGTCATGAGTTTCCAAGCACCGCTGGATGCAAGTTGTGGAAAGGTAACTTCAAATCTCCAGCTTGGCGTACAAGCAGCCTCGACTTCAGGTGTCTCTGGCACATCCTCAGAGCCCCCCGCTTAGTCTATCTTCACGCCATCCCAGGAGAGGCTTATGGAACTCAAATTGGTCGCTGCTTTTCTAGGTTGCAGTTCTCAATGGAAAATCATGGAGAACGGGGCAACGACCAATCCCAGCATTGATGCTGAATGGGGATCCAATCACAGAATGAGGGCTCATCTGTGTTGGCCAATCTGGTCTGAGCTTGTGACAGGGAGGCTGAGGCAAGGAAGGTGGGAATTATGAACCAGACAATGAGAACAGCGCCTCCCTCCCTCCTGTTCTCAGTGCCAGCTCACTATCTCTTGGTGAGATAGGTGCCTGTGTCTGGGCACTGGATCTATATCATGAATACATTGCATCCCTACGGTATTAATACCGATTGGGAGCTTAAACATTTCCTAGTCTAACTAGAGAAATATGTTTAAGTTTTTCATTGCTTCTGCTTTTTGCTTCTCTGGTGTTGTTATAATGTCATTAATATATATGCTGTTGCTCACCATATGGGATATTATGTATACTTTATTATCAGTATATTTATGATATGCTATATTTCTATTATTTTTTTTTTATAACTTGTATTTTATTATACATAAATGCATGATATACATAAAAAAAAAGACATCAGGTGCATATTTAGCATATCATATACAATAACAAAAGCATAATAAACTCACATAGTTTTTCGAGCCCTACTTAACCACGTGAGTGGGAATCGTCATGTGTAAGGTACTGGGGTAAATAATAATATATAAACAAAAAAAAAAAAAGGGTGGGGGGGAGGAGGTAAAGGAGGGGGTGGGGGGGAGGAGGTAAAGGAGGGGGTGGGGGGGAAGGAGAGGGGGAAGGTGTATCCAAGGACAAGAATATATCTGGGGAACACCAGGACAGCGTGAGGATTATGTATCAACTAGTGAGGCCTTTCTGTAGAATAAGTGATTGGGCGTAAGGAGTATGAGGTTCTAGGTGTGGGGTTGGTTCTCATGCCCCCAAAGGAGAACGCATTTATTACTATTATAGCCAAATTGTGTTACGCTCTACCCCAGGGATGTCTGTTTGGGCAAGCCAGGGGGCCCAAACTTTTAGATAATTGTCGCCAGTGTCATTAACTAAGCTCGTTAGCTTTTCCATCTGGCAGATAAACCAAATATGTTTCCGAATCTTTGGGATAATTGGAATATCGGGGCGTTTCCATAGTGCTGCGATCTCGCACCGCGTAGCTAGAGCAAAATGTGCAATTAGTTTATTGTGTGATTTTGATAGGCCCTTTAGGCGTCTGTTCATGAGAAACAGCCAAGGGTCTGGGGGAATAGTGAGATCAAATACTCTCTGGATCCAATTTCTGATCTTTTCCCATAGCGGGTATATCAGCGGGCAAGACTACAGCATATGTAACAGGTCAGCTGTTCCTCCACATTGTTTAGGGCACAATGGGGAGGACCCTGGTACAAACTTAGATAATTTGAGTGGGGTGAGGTACCATCTCATAAGAACTTTATATGCGTTCTCCTTCAGTGTGGTGCATATAGAACTTTTTGCGGCTCCTAGGAATATAGCATTCCACTCTTCGTCGTCCAAGGTCTCCCCTAGGTCCCTTTCCCATTGGGTACGGAATGTAGGTGATTGGTGCTTTGAGATTGCAGGTTCGACTACCTCTCTGTATATCGTAGATATGAGTCCCTTAGTGTCGGTTTCTGCCCGAAAGAGCTTTTCAAAATTCGTCAATGGGGGGTATGGGGCAAATTTATTATAAAATGATCTGAGCTGGAGGTATTTATGGAATTCAGCGTGGGGAATGTCTTTTTCTAGTCTGAGATGGTCAAAAGATTTAATTTTTAGATCATGGCCCTCCAGATCTTTGAGTCTAGTATAGCCTTTTTGTTTCCAAATTGAGTGATTATGACCAATAAGACCCGGTGCAAAGCTAGGATTATTCCAAATGGGTGACATCAGGGAATTTGCTGAAGTAAGTGAGTTTTTTCATCTTGATGCTTCCCAAACAGATAAGGAGTTAGCCATTGAGGTGAGCGGTAAAATAGTGTTTTTCCTTGATGTTTTAGGTAGTCAAATCAAATTGTTAAGCTGTAAAGGGGAGCAAGCCGCATGTTCGAGCTCAACCCATCTTTTTAATTTGGGGTCGGAATGCCATTGTATGACCTGGCTTAATTGAGCCGCTTTAAAATATGACAACAGGCAGGGTACCGCTAGGCCACCTGCTAAGATAGGTCTCTTCATAGATAATTTATTTACTCTCGGTTTTTTACCTCCCCAGATAAAATTAGATATTCCAGACTGAAGTGAGAGTATGTCCTTCAGTTTGAGTGGCACAGGTAGTGTCTGGAAGAGGTATAGGATACGGGGAAGTAGATTCATCTTAACGCTGTGAATCCTTCCGATCCAAGAAATCTTCTTGGAAGACCATCTGATTAGGTCTTGTTTTAGAGTCCAGATCAGTTTGGGATAATTTGCTTTATAGATGCTTTTTGCATCTTTGGTGATATAGGTCCCCAAATATTTTATCGAGTTCTTTTGCCAGTTAAAATTGAAATTTAGTTTCAGTAATTTCTCTGTATGTCTAGGGAGGTTGATATTCAGAGCTTCAGATTTGGATTGGTTAATCTTGAAACCTGAGACCTTGGAGAATTTATCTAGTATGTCAAACAGGTTAGGTAATGACGTAAGGGGTTTGGAGATGATTAATAGGATATCATCAGCATACAGGGCCGCTTTATGTGATTGGGAGTAAACGTTTAACCCTGAGATATCCGGGCTATCTCGAATTCGTGCCGCGAGGGGTTCAATACATAGGGCGAACAGGAGGGGAGATAAAGGGCATCCCTGTCTTGTGCCACTCTGGATTTGAAATGGGACCGAGGGGAAGCCCTGATGTATGACCCTGGCGGTTGGGCCTGAGTATAGTGACATAATCGCTCTACTCACCCGATTTCCGAAGCCAAATGCCGCGAGCGTCTCTTTTAAGTATGGCCAGTCTATCCTATCAAAAGCTTTTTCTGCATCCAGACTTAATAGCATGTTTTGTGTGTTATTTTTGTTAGCCAATTCCAACAGATCAATAAATCGTCGGGTGTTATCCGCTGCCTGCCTCCCCTTAACAAAACCGACCTGATCTGGGTGTATTAGTCTGGGTAGGATATGACTTAATCTGTTGGCCAATAATTTCGCATATATTTTGATATCGGTATTAATTAGAGATATTGGCCTATAGCTTTTACAATTTAGCGGATCCTTGCCAGGTTTATGTATAAGTGATATAGACGCCCACAGCATGTCCCCAGGAATAGGGGCTCCTGCTAAGATAGCATTAAACATTTGGAGCAGCCTCGGAGCAAGTGATTCGGAAAATTTCTTATAATAAAGCCCCGAAAAGCCATCAGGGCCTGGTGCCTTTGATGGCTTAAGCTCCTTGATGGCCTGCGACACTTCTTCTAATGTGAAGTCAGCGCCCATAGCTTCTCTGTCTAGCTCTGTCAATCTCTCCAGTTTTGAGCTGGCTAAGAAATCTCTTAGTGCGCTGCTCGTGTTGTTATTGTGTGCCACCTTCTTACCGTCGTATAGGGAGCCATAAAATGAACCAAATTCTTCTACTATTTTTTTTAGGATTGGCCGTAAGTACACCCGATTTTAAGCGTATAGCTTGGATATTAAACTTAGATTGCCTATCTTTCAGTGCGCGCGCCAGCATCGTATCCGGCCTGTTAGCTTTTTCATAAAACTTCCTCTTAGACCAACATAGGGAGTTATCTGCCCGGGAAGTCAATAACATATTTAATTCAATTTTTGTATCTTTAAGTTCCTGTGTCGTAAGTGGATCGGGATTGGTCTTATGACTCGATGAAAGGGAATACAATTTGGATTGGAGCGTCCGAATTTTGGAATCCCTCACTCGTTTTCTTTTAGCAGTGAGATTAATTATTATGCCCCTTAGCGTTGCTTTATGAGCCTCCCATAAAGTCATATGGGACTCCACAGAGCCTGTGTTTATCTCAAAGAATTGAGTTATTTCTTGACCTATCGTTTCGCAGGTTTCGGGTATTTTAAGAATAGATTCATTAAGTTTCCAGTTTGCGCCTGGTCTATTGGTCTGAATATTGTTGCACCTGAGCTCAATTGGTGCATGGTCAGACCATGAAATATCATGAATCTTTGTATGATTGACCTTAGGGACCAGGTGGCACGAAACGAAGAGATAATCGATTCTGCTATATGAGGTGTGTGGGTGGGAATAGAAAATGTAGTCCCTTGTCGTAGGGTGGAGCTCCCTCCATATGTCTACTAATTGATTATCTTTCAGGGCATTGTGCAGGGAATTTTGAGCTTTTTTATTATCGGAGTCATTTCCCCCTGATCTGTCTATTGAAGATTGCATTGTGATGTTAAAATCTCATGCTATTATAGTGTATCCCTTAGCTGCTGAGTTTAGCAGGCGGAAGAATCTGTCAAAAAAGGACGCATCCTGTGTACAGGGCGCGTAGAGGGAGGCCAACGTAATAGGCTGCTCATGTATGGTCCCTGTTAAAATGATATAACGACCAATCTACATCTTTTTTGATTGTCTGGAGAATAAATGGGATTGAGTTGTTAAATACGATGGCTACCCCACGTTTTTTGACCGATGCTGATGCTGTATAAAATTGGGAGAAGCCCCTATCTAGGAACTTGGGGGAGCTATTATTACTAAAGTGCGTTTCTTGTAGAAATAGCACATCCGCTTGTTTTCTCTTTTAATCTGTAAAAGCAAGCTTTCTTTTGATTGGGCTATTAAAGCCCTTCACATTGTGAGAGATTAATGTTAACGCCATGTATTACGAAGCAGGGAATGATATATATAGTGATCTGCATACTTACTTGTGAAATTATATCTGAGGTTTCTGGCGGATGTGTCCCAAACTATCGTGTCGGCTAGACGCTCTGGGTGGAATCTATGCTCCCTGGAGAGGGAAGGGAAAGGGAGAGGGCAGGGAAAGGTAGACAAGACAGGGGAAGCGACAAGAGGGCTAAAACGGGAAAAAGAAAATAATAATAAAATTGTAAAAAGGGATAAACAAAAAACAAGGGCGTATCTCGGGAGCCCCCGAGAGTAGCTCCTGTGCCCAAAGGGTGGGTCTTCTGACTCCATCTTAAAGATGGGCCAGTCTCCTGTGTTGAAGACATCCCACCCTGGGTCTTGGAATCGGTCCCTCATATTTGGGGACCGATGAAGGGGACACATGCTCGAAGGGGAGTATCTCCCCCGGCACTTTTCAAAAAGGAAAAAGCAAAGCATATTTTGTGAACTGCAACATAAAATGATAGTGACATCAACTCAGTGCCACTAACAGTGACCTTAATGACCATGAACCTTGAATCCCGATTGTAATCTAGATAGTGCTATTACTGGCAATGGGGTTAGCGGGGTTAACCTTGGCAAAATAACAGTAACCTTAGGCCGTTGAGCCCTTATGTTTGTAATCTTATCTAATGTGAACAGCTTCTAAACAGCTTTTATTAAGCTAACTTATGAAATTTTAAACATGTACTGTATATATATATGTGTCTGCACATCATCTTCCCGAACATATAAGGCAGATATGACACGAGAAACATTAGCATATGGATACAATACGTGCGGTAATTTCAATCCGTAGAGACAAATAATATGTCAATTGTATTGTATGTATCCTCCATATAACCCGCTTCTTCATATAGAGATATCTATATATATTTATATCGAACGAATCCGCATGTGCTGAAAAGTCTCCATCACTGATGTAGTCCTTATGACGTGACATAATAGACCTTCTCGTAGCACACCGTATACAGCCAAACCGAAATAGCAGATATTTATCATAGCGGAATCTCATATAGCGTATATAGTAATATGTAATAACACACATATACACAAACATATGTACACCTACACATACATATATATATATATATATACACATGTACTCAACATAACAATAATATACCTCTAACCCATATAACATATCTTCTCCATATATACTACTATTTTTTAATAAAATGTTAATCATCCCTGTTATATGGGATCATATGGGTTTAACTTCTTTCTTGTGTGATTCCCAGACCCTGTGTCACCCTATGTGGGGCAATATTTAACATGGAGATGATCTTTATTTATTTATGTTTGTTGGATGGTGTGTATTGTGTGGGGGGCAGGGACATGCTTGGTGGTAACTAGACCCATACATATCCTCCAGGTACCCCAGACGAGCGGGCCGAGACCCGTGGGGAGGGAGAGGGGCTCGACTTCCAAGTCTCCCTCTCCCCCTCTTATTCCATCTGGGGCTGTGGAGGAACCGCTTATTGTAGAGAAGCCCCGGCTGCACTGACGTCACTAGGAGCTTGTGGATGCACCGCGCGGAGGGCAACGATCTGGGCGGTGATGCTGGGATGTATGTGTAATGCTGGGCCGTGCAGGTGGTGCTGAGCTGGGCTGCACAGGTGATGTTGAGCTGTGCTGTGCAGGTGATGTTGGGCTGTGTTGTGCAGGTGATGTTGGGATGTGCTGTGCAGGTGATGCTGGGATGTGTGTGTAATGCTGGGCTGTGCAGGTGGTGCTGGGCTGTGCAGGTGGTGCTGGGGTGTGCTGTGCAGGTGGTGCTGGGGTGTGCTGTGCAGGTAGTGCTGTGCACATGATGGTAATGCTATGCACGTGATGCTGAGCAGTGCACGTGATGCTGAGCTGGGCAGGTGATGCTGGGCGGCGACGCTGGGCTATGTGACCCCCCCGGACCCCCCAGGAAAGCGGGCCGAGACCCGACAGCAGGGAGAGGGGCTCGATCTCCCAGTCTCCCTCCCACTCCATGCGGGGCCGCGGGGGGACCGCCTCCTGCAGAGAAGTCCCGGTCGCTCTGACGTCACTAGTCCGCGACCGAGATCTCGCGAGAAGGCGGGGAGTGCAGATTATGTGGGGAAAGGCTATGGGTGATGATGCTGGGGCACGCAGACGCTGGGGCACGAGCGCGCAGACGCTGGGGCACGGGCGCGCAGATGCTGGGGCACGGGCACGCAGACGCTGGGGCACGGGCGCGCAGACGCTGGGGCACGGCGGCCCCCCCCACCCCACCACCAAAGGCGAGCAGGCCAAGAATTGAGAGCAGGGAGAGAGGCTCGAACGCCGAGACTCCCTCTCCCCCTCCTACCCCACTGGCAATGGAGGGGCCGTCTCGTGTCCCATAGTCCCAGTCTCCCCGACGTCATCAGTCTGCGGCTGATATCTCGCGTGAAGAAGGAACCTCCGGATGACGTCAGCGATTCCTTCGCGCCCAAACCCCTGCTACTCCCGCCTCACACAGAGGAGGATGGGGCCAAGATGGCTGCCGCTCCAAAACTGCAAACGGATCTGCTCCGGGCTATAGCTGACATCTGGCAGAGGAGGTAAGTCTGGGTGATATCTGGTACTGGTGGGACAGTGGGCTTGAACAGGGATTCATTCCTTGAGGTCTGGGAGGATGTAAACTTGTGTTGTTGTGCTGATTAAGATCAGTTGGAGCCTGAAGCCTCCCGCACCACATGCTGTTTAGCACGGGGGGTCCCTGATTTGTTCCAGGAGGGAGTGAGGGGGTTGGCGATGACGGATGGTGGCTGTGCTGGGTTAAGTATGGCTCCAGTGACCCCGAGTTTGGCGAGGAAGCCCTCTCCGTTTTCTGGGTTTTTTAAAGTGTGAGCAACACCATTTTTAATTGAAAGGAGGGCACAGGGAAACAGCCATCTGTATCTGATGTTATGCTCTCGGAGAACTTTTGTAATTGGAGTCAGAGCCTTTCTTTTAATCAAGGTGGCAGGGGCTAAGTCCTGGTATATCTGGAGCTTGACCTCCTCGAACTCAAGGGTCTTAGCTTCACGGGAGATCCTGCACACCTCTTCTTTGGTGCGAAAATGGTGGAATTGCGCCACAATATCTCTGGGGGGGTCACCACTCTGGGGTTTCCCGCGCAAAGCTCTATGGCACCTGTCCAGCCGTATCTCAGAGTCTGGTTTCTCCGGAAAAAGGTGCTCCAGCCACCTATTGGTAAAATCTTCAGGGTCATTTATATTTTCAGGGACCCCCCGTAGCCTGATGTTGCACCGCCGGTCGCGGTTTTCGGCGTCCTCTGCCTTATCTTCTAAAAATCTGACTCTGTCATTTAAAGCAGTGACCTGGTTGTGGGTTTCAGCTATGGCGGTGGTTGTCTCATCCATTTTAGTTTCAATGGAGTCAGTACGCTCTCCGAGAGCATCTAGGTCTTTTCTAAGCGCCCAAAGTTCTGTCATGAAGAATTTCTTCATATCTGCGCAAAATGCTTTTAGGTCTTTGCGCCGGACTATATCTTCATCCCCCTCCTCCTCCACAGGAGGATCCACAGCAGGGGCCTTGTCTGATGTCTGCCCAGGGATCTCTTTATTTTCGGGTGGGGGCGCTCCGTTTTTCTTGAAAAAAGTGGTAACCGGTTGGCCTTTGGATCGAGCTGTTTTGCTAATCGGCATCTCTGGATGTTTATAAAAGATGTGCTGTGTAGTAATCAGGTAGAATCACGCTTTTGCCGCTTGTAATTGCTTTAATAGTGCCGGTGGGAGAGGAGCTCTGAAATCAAGTCTCCATTCCCTCCAACAGCCAGCAGGTGTCTCCTCTATATTTCTATTATTAATATATTTATTTTTATATTTATCTTCTTTATTATTGTTTTCATTTTTGACAATTTCTTATTTTTATTTCTTTCATTTATATTGATATAAGACAGGTTATTATTTATGATTATTATAATTGTTTTATTATGTTGAGTGATTATAATATACTTTTCAATATTGCTTATTGTAATATAATATATATTTTTTACCTGTCTTTTATCTTTCTTTATTATATCATTTCTTTATATTCTAATCCATTCCTTGTTTTCATCTATGTTGCTTGAATGTTGGTTTTAAAAGATCTTTTGCTACTACTGTTTATACTATTTTACAGTAGTTTTGCAATAAGTTGTTTATTTGTTGTTATATACTGTATGTACTATACAGTGTATGTGTATACACTTGTATGTTGTTATCCTTCTCTCCCCTTCTACACACCACTATGCTTGTATAGATGGAACGGCAGTCTCATTAATTAACCTGCAGCTGCATATAGGAGTTGCCGTTCTAAATCAATTTATTATTGACCTATCACAGTCAAGCTGGTGGTATATAGAGGTGTATGAGATAGTTCACCACTCACTCTTTGACAAAGTCCCTTACGGGATGAAACACGTAAGAGGTTCCTAGCTTCATGATGTTTGTTCCCTTTTTTTCAATAAATTAGTCGTTTTTTTGTTAGAGCTGCGTATGGCTCTCTACTTACCTCAGTGCACCGCTTCTTCGTTTGGCTGTTCCAGTACCTTTGCTGGTTGCACGTGGATTCCAGGACACACATCACTGCAGGCATTCACTCAACGGTGCTTCAACTTTATCTCTTTGGCTACACCGGATCAAGCAGCGTGACAGCAGGTATTACCATTGGCAGAGGAGACGTTGGGTGACTTAGCGTCAGCCTGGCTGTTCTCTGGATGGTCGGCTCCTCTTAGCGTCACCTCACCTTACCCCTCCCCCCAGTCTGCTCCACTGGGTCCGCTTAATACGCTTGTTTAGAGTGATAGTTATATGCTGCAGATGTGTGCCATTATGTTCTAAGAATAAGACATTCTACGCTTTGGCCCTTGAGCACTGGCAGCAGAATTCTTCTGTGTTCCCTCTGGCCTCTGTCTGGGCAGACAATGACTTTGCTCTTCGGACTGACGCCTGTGAGATTGGAGGCCTGCCCATCCCCATCCTCTATTGTCTACAAACTCCCTGTGGAACCAGCCTAACCAGGGTTCATGGTCGTGGAGACTGGGTAATTGTATTTTTCCAGCTTGCATGCCCAGGGAATAAATAAATGCATTTAACATCTCTGGGCATGCAGGGCTGAGAAACCCTTTGTTCAGCCAGCATTTCAAAAGAAAATGGTAACTGCAGGGTCTGGAGGGGGAGGAGAGGGGCAGAGTACAAAGGCAACAGCATCCAGGGGCGGAGATCGGGCCATGCACATTTGCTGCCTCCCCAGCCAGAGCGGTGCCAGCCCAGGGGGAGATATCCTGTCAGCTGGGGAAGCCGTTGCCGAGCACCCCTGGTAGACGTTCATTGACTGATAACATAATTATCAATGCTTGTAGTCATACTGTTGGTAAGTGTGTTAACCTGTGTACCTACCATGTCCAAAGAAGAGCGTACTCCGGTAGGCACAAATAATGCTTTCCAAAGCAAGTTCCGAAATAACTTCATCAAATCCAAATCAAGTTAAAAAAAAATATCAGCCCGATTTGTGGGCACAAATCAGTTATTTTTGCATCTTATTAGTCTCTATGTCCGTGAGAATATAAATCAGAAATATTCACCATTGGTAAAACCTGAGGCTTTGTGATCTTGTGACAATCCGACTCTTAGCTGACCTGCATTTGTGTCCTTATCCGATATAATTTCTTTCCACGTTGGACCGGTTGTGACTGTAGGGGTAGCCAGCATAACATAATAAAAGTTAAGCCAGGCAGGCTACCCCAAATCCATGTTTAATTGCCACATCTGTCAGGGTCATTTTGGCCTTTGTGCAATGTGTTTTGTGTAAATCTCTTCCAGAAAAGAGATAATCACTGTGTGATATCTACAAGGGGGGAAAACTATCTGTCTTGGGGAGCCGGGATTGTAAAAAATCACTGTCTTTCCCTGTGTTTGTGTTTTCCCCACACAGTTAATAATCCAGCATTGTCCTTTGTGTTGCTAGCATTTATCTGTATGCAGACACAGTAATTCACTTAGCTGGGCTGCATCCAGAGAAATGTCTGTCCGTGACAGAGCTTGGGAGCAGCTGAGTACCTGGACAATGGTGAGTGGGGAAGGGCTGTAATTCAGGTCCAGGAACTGGTAATCGACGGTTCAGAGCCTTTGATCCCCGAGACACTGACAAATTGGGCTGGCCAGGGGATCCTTTACTGGGTCTCAGCCCCGAAGGCTTGATTTCCATTGGCCAGATCTAATTTCCCACCCGCCAGCAGCTCACACCCCGAGAAGCAGTCCAGAGTCAATAAGCCGGACTCCTGCCCTAATTGGTGCAACCGGACAAGCACTCATCCTATGATTGGCTGCACCGTCACAATCTGTGCTCTGATTGGCCGGCGGTCTCTGCTCCAGCAAAAAAGATAGGAGACTTAGGCCTATGTAAGGAGCACAGCCGATCACAGTACCATACAAGTTTGCAGAGTGGATCGGAGACAGTGATGTCACGGCTGGTGGGCTATTTTAAAAGTGTTGCTTGCAGAAGAGCACAGAGAAGCCGGGGAAGAAGCAGTTAATGCCAAGCCTTCCGAAGCAGGCTCCTGCACCTGCCTGAGGCTAGATTATTGCCCCACTTGGTGAGTGTCATACTGTGATTGTGTGATTTGTGTGTGTGCTGGCTTGCCAGAATAAACTTTTGTTTATTCAACTATTGTGCCCTGTCTGGTGATAGTGATCCCAGTGGTAGTGTGATAATACAGCTGGTCTCCCGTGAGACTGGTCATGATCGGTGAGGGATGTTGTGAGTATCCTCGTTCTAAAACATCAGAGTGATTAGAGTCTGAGGATTAATGATAATAACTTCTAGTGTGGAATATTCTCGGGAAGGGCAATGAACCACATTGTGCTTCAAAGCATTGATATGTCCAACGATACACTCTGCTCGACTGGTAGCCCTAAAGATCCCTTTGGAACGTTATTTTTTTCCATCTTGTCATGGGAGATCAGGACTTTTTACATATTTATACCGGGATCAATCACTAGGCAAAACAAGGTAATAAAAAAAAAATGAAGTTTATTCGGGTAAACCCGCATGCACACAATGAATACACAAAATACAGACATAATACACACTTACTGGGGGTCTGGGTAGTGAAATCTAGGCTCAAATAGGTGCCTGCTTCGGAAGGCTTACCCTGACCAAGATATACACCTGGGCTTCCTGGTCCTCTTTTCGGCTAAAGATCCTAGCCGCGACCGCTATGTTCAATTCTCAGAACTTTGACTTCACGTCTGACTTAGTCCCTGCAGGGCAGACTGTCCTAGCTTCAAAACAAAGCCAGTTGCTCAACAATTTCAAACAGAGCAACTTTGAAAAGCCTGACCTAGCTTCATCGACACAAGCCAGTTGATGGTATGGCTATCTCAGTCGGCTACCTCCTTACATACCCTCCACTGTTCTATGTTCAGCATGGAGGAACAACCAATCAGAGTGTGGGAATTTATTCCCACTACCTATTAGGAATAGGGGCTCATTCTTTGGCTGACATCAGAGGAGGGGGAAAGTTAAGCCAGCTCAGCTTGCCCAAATGGGTGGGACATATGATTTGACCAATGGGAAATGCACTGATATTCTCTGGATTCCTCCAGTCAACCCATTGCCACCTACTGCAGGCTCAACTGACTCTGGCAGATCAGAGTGTCCTCCCCACAGGGGGTCTCTGTTCTCCAGATACAGTACTTCACCATGCTCTAGCCACATAACACCCCACATCCTGTCTCCTCTTTGAACTCCGATATCTATCCAGACTTCCCGGAACTTGTATGGAGCCTGTACTGACTGAATAGACATTTACAGAAATTGCACAACCATGATAAACCATATTTAAATACATGATATACTTTGGGAAAACCCATATATATGAGGGAAATAGAGTTGGGATATCTGAGCTTGAAAACCTGGAGTCTGGGGGATACAGGGCAGCCACGGTGTAATTCAACCCACATACCAGAAAATCATGCCTGCACACCGGGGATAATTAGTTGACTACAGGTATATTTGTCCCCCAAACTCCTGCAAACAAAACCACTGCATTTCTTCCAAAAATTCCCACATAAGAGTTGCACACAGAAAGTGGCATGAGTCTGGGATAAAGTGAACATGAAAAGTGGAAAAACAGGGGACACTTTAAATGTTATGTTATAACCCATGGAAATGGCTTATGGTGCTATGCAGCTGCCAGGGACCACAAGGGTTTCAGGGGTAACAAGATGGGCTTAACCCGGAATTTATCAATACATTCATTGATTTTACATTTTTTTTTTTCCAACTTGAATTTTATTGGTAATTCACATGTACATCAGGCAGGCAGTGCATACATTGTTATCCACATCAATGTCAGAACATTATCCAGTGTCCATGCATTCTAACTAACCACATATCATCACAAGACGTACTGGGGAGACATACAAACAGACATACAACGCTAATTTAATAGAAGGTGGGTAGGGGTGTCTGGAGGGGGTTAGGGGGGGTGATATCTTCTGCCGTGGTTCCGCTGTGAGCTCTATTACTTCCGGCTCATCGCTTACTGGGGGGATTGGAGTCTCCCTGGTCTGCACCTCCCTCGAGGGACTCCTTTCAGATCAGTCCTGATAACTCTGAATCATCATGTCCATCTATTTTTGCACTACCACCCCAGGGGAGAACACATTTCTCTCTATCACTGCCAAATCGTGGACCTTTCCACCCCCAGTGTATCTGTCTGGGCCAGCCACGGCGTCCAGACTTTTAGGTAGTTTTCGCCTGTTGTCAACTTCTCCATCTGACAGACTGTCCAAATTCTGTTCCGAATTTTAGCTATCAATGGAATCTCATTTTGTTTCCAACGTGCTGTGATCTCCCCCCGTACTGCCGTTGCGAAATGTGTTATCAATTTATGAGCATGTTTGGGTACGCCTTTTAACGGTCTATTAAGGAGGAACAGCCCCAGGTCTAACGGGACCTCTACATCTAGGATTCAGTTCAGCCAATCTTTGATTGAGTCCCAGACCACAGCTATTTTGGGGCAAGACCACAGCATGTGTAACAAGTCTTCTTGCTGTCCACATTGTCTAGGGCACAATGGGGAGTAACTAGGCAGAAATGTAGCCAATTTTGTGGGGGTCTAGTACCATCTCAACATAACTTTATATGCTTTCTCCCTTAGGGTCGTGCACATGGAGCTTTTGGAAACTGCCGCTGCAATTTTCGTCCACTCCTCCAGTTCCAAGACTTCCCCTAAGTCCATCTCCCATTTGGTCATATAACCTAGTTTTTCTGTCACTGCAGCGCCCGAACCCGTTACTTCTTTGTACAACTGCGATATGAGCCTGGTAGAATGCTCTGACCTGGAGGTATCTAAAGAATTCAGCATTTGGGATGTTTTTATTGGTTTTAAGGATATCGAATGTTTGTATGCCTCTTCTACCCTCCAGGCCTAATAATCTATTAAGGTGTTTAGCTTTCCAGATTGTGAAATCGGTACTGATCAGTCCTGGATCAAATAGAGGATTATCCCATAAGGGGGTCATACCCGATGTTTTGTGGGTCAAGTTGCATTTGATCCTCATGCTTTCTCACACCGAGAGTGAGTTGCTCATTGAGGAAAGCGGCATTTTGGTGTTTGATCGCACCTTTTTGGGGAGCCAAATTAGACTTTTCAGTTCAATTGGGGAGCAAATCTCATTTTCTATCTCGACCCATCTTTTTGAGTCCGGGTCGGTGTGCCATTGCACAATTTGGCATAATTGTGCCGCCTTGTAATAGGAAAACAAGCAAGGTACCGCTAGCCCTCCTGCCCCTGATTGTTTACGCATTATCTGCTTGCCCACCCTCGCTCTCTTCCCTCCCCTGATACATTTATCTATCTCTGATTGCAGCACGAGGGTGTCCCTCAATCGAAGTGGCACTGGTATTGTTTGGTAGAGATATAGGAGGCGAGGTAGCAGATTCATCTTAATGCAGTGGCTCTTCCCTATCCAAGAAATGTTATACAGTAGGTGGCCCATCGCCTCACGTCCCCTTTCAGGGCGTGTATCAATTTGGGATAATTGGCCTGATACAGCAGTTTGGTTGTCTTAGTTATGTTTATTCTGAGATACTTAATTTGCGTCTGCTGCCATTTAAAGTTGAAGTTGAGGGTGATCAGCTTCTCCAACGGTTTTGGTAAGTTTATATTCATGGCCTCAGATTTAGATTGATTAATTTTGAATCCGGAGATCCTGTTAAATCTCCCCAGTAATTTGAATAAGTTTGGTAGAGAGGTAAGGGGCCTAGTTATTGTCAGGAAAACATCATCCGCATACAGTGCCACCTTATGCGACTGGCTTCCGGTGGCAATACCTGAGATGTCTTTGCTGTCTCGTATCTGAGCAGCTAAGGGTTCCATGCATAATGCAAAGAGAAGTGGGGAGAGCGGGCAGCCTTGCCTCATTCCGCTCCTAATCAAGAAGGGATCCGAAGCGAATCCCTGGTGGGTCACCCTCACTGACAGATCTGAATATAGGGCCAATGTAGCTTTTGTCAATTTCTCTCCCAGACCAAATGCTCCAAGTGTGGCCTCTAAGTACGGCCAGTCTATCCTGTCAAAAGCTTTTTCTGCATCCAGGCTGAGCGCCAAAACTGGTATCGATCTCAAATTGGCTATTTCTAACAGATCAATAATTCGTCTGATGTTATCTGCGGCTTGCCGACCCGTGATAAACCCGACCTGATCTGGGTGCACCAGCCTGGGCAGGACAAGACTCAAACGATTGGCCAATAATTTAGCATAAATTTTGATGTCCGAATTAATCAGGGATATTGGTCTTTAGCTACCACAGTCCTGCGGGTCTTTTCCCTGCTTATGTATTACTGAGATTGACGCCTGGAGCATGTGTCGGGGGAAAGGGGTGCCACCTAATACTTGATTGAACATACGGAGGAGATACGGGGTGAATTGTTTTTTGTATTTTTTGTAATACAAATTTGAGAATCCATCAGGACCCGGGGCTTTAGAGGGTTTCAGATTTGTGATAACCTCCATGACTTCTTCTGGGATAAAATCTCTTCCCATTACCTCTCTATCTACCTCATTCATACCTGTCAGATTTGTGCCCCTCAGGAAATCTTTCAGGGCCCCTTCTGTGCCAGAGGAGCGGGTCACCTTCCCTCCATCATATAATTGCTCGTAGAAGTTTTTTAATTCCCCCACTATATTCTTAGGGTTGGCGGAAATTGTGCCTGATTGTGTTCTTATAGCCTGGATGTTATAAGTCTTACCCTTGGGGTTAATCATTTTGGCCAGCAAGGTATCTGGCTTGTTTGCTTTTTCAAAGAATTTCCTCTTTGACCAAGTCAGCGTCTTCTCAGCCTGAAAGGTGAGTAGCAAATTCAGCTTGTTCTGTGTGTCCTTAATCTTCTGAAGGGTAGCTGGGTCAGGAGACCGCTTATGCTGATCTCACAGGTTTTTCAGCGTTTCTCTTTCTCTTTCTTTTGACTGCTATACTGATGAGGACCCCTCTTAGTGTTGCTTTATGTGCCTCCCAGAGGTTGATATGAGATCTGACGCTTCCTGTATTTTCTCTAAAGAAATGTGTAATTTCCCTTCCTATCTTCTCTTGTAATTCCGGTATTTTAATTAAGGATTCATTCAGTTTCCAATTTGCTCCCGGCCTGTCCAGCCCTATTTGTGCGCACCTTAGCTCAATGGGTGCATGATCTGACCACAAAATATTGTGGATCCCAGTGTGGGAGATCTGCAGGACCAGTCTAAAAATGACAAAGAAGTAATCGATTCTGCTGAAGGAGTTATGTGGGTTTGAATAAAATGTATAGTTTTTGTCCAGGGGGTGAGATTCCCTCCATATATCTACCAATTCTAAATCTCGTAGACCCTTTTCTAGAGCTTTTGGTCTTGTCTGCGATCCAGTCCTGGGGGGCCCTGATCTATCTAGGTCTGTGTTCAGCACTGCATTAAAGTCTCCGCCTACTATTAGGGTGCCCTTGGCGTGCTTCTGGATTGCTTTAAAAGTTGCTGCGTAAAAATCAGTATCATGACCGCTTGGAGCATATATCGTCACTAGTGTGATGGGTTGCTGATGTATAGATCCTGTCAACAGGAGGAACCACCCTTCTCTGTCTTTTTTGATTGTGTCTACAACCATATCTACTCTATTATGTATGAGTATTGCAACTCCCCGTTTCTTCTCCTTTGCAGAGGATAGAAATACCTGCGTGAAATGTTTGTCAAAGTATTTTGGAAAACTGGTGGAGCTAAAATGAGTTTCTTGTATTAAGACCACATCCGCTCCCTTTCTCCTGTAATCCATGAGGGCCACCTTTCTCTTACGGGGGCAGTTTAACCCTTTAGCGTTATGTGATATAACCGTCAGCGTCATGGTGTGTGTCTTTTCTCACCTCTCGTCAGTCGAGATCCCATGCTAGGTGACGCGTCGACCCCCGGGAGCCCCTGCCACCCTGCGATGTCCTGCAGTGCCTCGGGCCACAACGTTGCTCCACCTAGGCAGAAGATAGGGGGGGGAGGGGGAGGACACACAAGGGACAAAGGACACATAAGGAAAGATACACAAAATGGGAAAGAAATCAATAGCCCATGACCATTGTCCTTCCCATGCCTTTGGGATGTGGGGATCCCTTGAAGCCTCTTCCAGTACACCTCCCTCCGACCTGGTGGCTCCGATCCCACTCCTCCCAAGGACTTTCTCAGACTTCGGGGTGAAAGTCCCAAGTCGAGGTTGTAGGCCCACGGAACCGACCAGACTGCAGCTCCAGCCGGCGACTGCATCTGGAATTATCTTAGCAACTATTGCTCTTATGATCATGACCTGCTACCTGCAAGCTACCCTCTCTATGCTCCTCGATGGATCCCTCTTCATCTATATTTCCTATGATATTTACTGTAGCTGTTAGATAGTTGCTGAAAAGGTCCTGTGTGATGTCTAACCTATCCCCTAACTTTCGGTTAAATCTAGTTCTCATCTCATAATCCAATCTTAAACTCTTCTTGATCCACATCCGTCACGGTCCCTTCAGATTTGCAACTACCTCTGAACTCGCATGTAGTGTTACTCTCTATTCCTCGCTTTAGTTGTTCCTTGAGACTCTATTGAACTCTGTTTGTTTAACTTCAAACATTAACTACCAACTTTAACCTCAAACTTATTTAAACCCTACATGCTACTCTAATAACTTCGCCCTCATGTAAAGCTCGGGGGGCCTGTGTCCTGAATTATGTACTCCCTCCTTCTCTGCTACCCTCAGCGTGAGTAGCTCGGAAGTGAGCCCCAGTAAATGGGAGATAGTTATGTGGGGGTTCTTTGAGCAGATAGCCCTGTTGTGCCTACTATGTCTCATGTATATGTCTAGCCAATTGCTACTCTCTCTTGCTAGGGGTGCTATGATATATTGCTGCGTGATTGGGTTCTTTTTTTTTTTATGAAATATTTTTTATTTTTTGAGAGCCCCCTTAGCGTTCCCTTCCTCCCATACTCCTTTCCCTTTTCATTTTACATTCCAGCTTTTTTATTTACTAATAGAGACAGTAGGTCCTATATTCCTGTTGCTGCTGCCCATTCCCCCACTCCCCCTCATCCCGTGTCGTGCATAGTCCACTGTGCCTTCGCCTTGTGGTGTTGCTTCCGAGCTTTACTGCCGCCTCTGGTCCCGGCCAGTACCCATTAGGAGACTTCCGGAAGGTAATCGTACCGTCATCCTCTCCATCCGGTTCCGGCGCTATTTTGTGTGTGGCAAGTCTCTTTGCGATCTGGCCTCTCGCGAGAAGTGGCACTTCCTCCTACGTCGCCATCTTGCTCCGCCCCCTCTCCAGTGTGGAGCGAGAGCCGATCCAAGATGACCGCCATTCTCAGAGGAGCGCTGTCGGGGCTGAGGGACGGGAGCGTCAACTGACCTTAACAAGTCTTTAAATGGGCTCGCAACGACGAAACATCAACTGGAACAAGTAGGTGAAGGCACTGATCTGCAACTTGGAGCGCGACCTCACTTTGGATTTCGGGATTGCTTTTTCTTGTCTCCTCTCCTGTTATCCTTCCAGGATGGTTCTGGGGCTGATCCCCCTGCGGACATCTCCTCCGGTATTTTGTCCTGGAGCCCCAATTTGGTGAGGAAATTTGCTCCGTCTTCAGGGTGCCTCAGTGTGTTGGCCGCTCCGTTTTGGCCCACCAGTAGCCCAAACGGGTATAGCCACCTGTACCGGGTTGCTTCCTCCCGCAGCACTTTGGTGACGGGGGCTAGCTGCTTCCTTTTTAAGAGGGTGGTGGGGGAGATGTCCTGATAGACTTGTATTTTATAGCCCTCGAATTCCACTTCACTCCTGGTCATTTGTCTGAACGCCTCCTTTATTCTGAAGAAATGGAACCGAGCGATAATGTCTCATGGGGGGTCCCCTTGCTGAGGCCGTGACCTCAAAGCTCTGTGGCAACGATCCAGATGCAGGTCTTGCTCTGCTCGATCGGGCATTAAGTGTTAGAGCCATCTTACCATAAACTCCTCTGGGTCTGTTTCAGTTTCTGGCACTCCCCTGACTCACACATTATTCCGGCGGTCTCGGTTGTCGGCATCTTCCTGCCTATCCATGAGATCCCTGACCGACTCTTGTACCTGCGCCACTTGCTTGTCGGTTCTGTGTAGCGCTTTCACTGTGGTGTCCATTTTCTTCTCTAGGGAGTCTGTCATCTCTCCGATCCCGCATATATCAGCACGCAATGCAGCCAGTTCCGTCTGTAAACATCTCTTGATATCGAGACAGAATTCCCTCATGTCCCTCCTTCTCAGAATCTGATTGTCACTGGGATTCTCCACTCTGTCTTCCTCCTCCGAGTCTGAGCCACTCTGCACCATTCCCTCTTTGCTTTTGGCGCGTGCTGAGTCCCCTTTCGCAAAATAATCAGTCAGGACTGTGGAGGTTCACTTCAAATGGGTCCCTTTCGACATCCTGGCTTTATAAGGCAGCTTTGGGTAAGGTTCTGGTGTTGGTGTTTACGCTGTGATGCTTTTATTATTAAATTTGCCGCCAGCTGTGAACGGAGCTAATGGCTCATACGTCCATGCAGTTCAGCCGTCACGCCTGATTTTACATTTTAAGGCTTCAGTCTCTTCAGTGGTGAATTTCTGTAGAATCTTGCTCTCCAATTCTGTGCTTTTTTTCTTTAGATATCAGTACGGTAGCAGTTTCTGGATCTCTTCGATGGTTAGGATTATAATATCGAAAGAACACTTATTCAGAATTCTCTCACATTTGTCACAACATCACTTATTAAGAACATATACAGACCAGAGCCCAAAAAGTCCAATAAGTCCCAAATAGAGTCCAAACAAATGAAGGGGGAGAGAATCCAGATGGTCCAATCACTGAAAGATCTCCAATCCGGGGGTCCGTGACATAGGGACAGAAACAAAAAGAAAATAATAGTGTAATACGTAATATTAAAATTAAACAAACAACATAGAACACATAACAAGAGACATAATACTAAACAAACAAGCTGAAAATAAAATAACTATTTATTAAAACAAACGGAGCCTGCTGCAGCGGGTCATCAGGGGGTTAAAACCCAAAACCCTACTTACAGCAGGACTGGAATAACCAAGTAAGGCAGACGCCAGCAGCAGTAAGTAAGTAAGGATAAACCCCTGAGGAAGTGACGTCAGTCACGAAACGCATAGGGTCAGAGGTCACGGCGCCTTGGAGAAGTACCGGTTGTGAGAACGTGTCTGTCAAGTAAAGCAGGGAACAGCATCATCGAGACATCGCGAGAGAGGCTGTTTTGCATGTGTGCAGGTGGGTGTGGATTTCCCTTCCTCGGCATCCATCTTGGAGAGTGCTCCGAAGTCAGACGAAAACGGGACATATACCACACATCGGGGAGCTAGCGAGGACCCTTACTGCTGCCGGCGTCTGCCTTACTTGGTCACACATGCGTGTTATTCCAGTCCTGCTGTAAGTAGGGTTTGGGGTTTTAACCCCCTGATGACCCGCTGCAGCAGGCTCTGTTTGTTTTAATAAATAGTTATTTTATTTTCAGCTTGTTTGTTTGGTTATATGTCTCTTGTTATGTGTTCTATGTTGTTTGTTTAATTTTAATATTACATATTACACTATTATTTTCTTTTTGTTTCTGTCCCTATGTCACGGACCTCCGGATTGGAGATCTTTCAGTGATTGGACCATCTGGATTCTCCCCCCCTTCAATTGTTTGGACTCTATTTGGGACTTATTGGACTTTTTGGGTGCTGGTCTGTATATGTTCTTTGTGCTTTCTCTGGTGGTGTTCTGCTAGTGTTCCTGGCTGCCCTGCATACATTGTGTACTGTTACATGTTCTATTTAGTTTCTATATTGGTTGTATTTCTATGTTTATGGTTTGTAGCGCCTAAGCACTTTCTTTTGTGTTACAACATCACTTATTGTCACTAAATATTGTAGGCATTAAATTCACTCTTAACCCCAGAGGTATTTGTTTTACTCTAAAGTATTCAGCAAGTGAAACTCCACGCGGTGATTGGTCCCATCCCCTCTTCCATGCTTTCCTACGGTAGAGGGAAAGCTAGATAAGTGGCACCTGATTAGCGCTCCAGAGTTCATTCTGATCCTAACATGGTGGTGAACAAAGCGCTGAGCTCTGATGCTGTGCCACCTGAAAACGAGGCTGAGATCCTTGCCAGCGGGAAATTCAAACATGATTCGTGTTGTGGAACTGTGGCTCTGCCGGAGAAGCGGAGAGCAGGACTTTAAAGCAGGAGATTGGAAAGTCCTCTGCTGCAAATTGTTCCAGAGAGGTTTGGACGATCCCAACCCAATGGGGTGTGGAAGAAAACCCTTGGTAAGCCTTCAATGTGGTGCTCACTATAACGGTAGGGTCCCAGAAACCAGAGTATTAAAGGTAAGCCCACTGCCTGGCCCCTATCTGTGTGATAGGTGTACAAGGTAATCCTGTATATCCATCTACCTGTGGCTCATGTGGCCACCATGTTATGTGTAAACTTGTATTTTCTGTGAAATATATTTGTGCTTGTGTAATTGTGTGTTTCTTTGTTCCCTGGGAATGCTAGGCTGGTAATACACTTACCCAGCCAATACATCCACATATCTGGGTTTATCTGGTTCCACGAGTGTGTTGTATTGTATGTCTTTATTTATATAGCGCCATTAATGTACATAGCGCTTCACAGTAGTAATACATGTGGTAATCAAATAAATAACAGATAATATAAATAAGAGATCATGGGAATAAGTGCTCTAGACATAAAAGTAATATTTCGGAAGAGGAGTCCCTGCCCCGAGGAGCTTACAGTCTAATTGGTAGGTAGGTAAAACTTACAGAGACAGTAGGAGGGAGTTCTGGTAAGTGCGTCTGCAGGGGGCCAAGCTTTATGTATCATGTGTTCAGAATATACACAGTGCTATTCATATGCTTATTTAAGCAAGTGTGTCTTAAGGTGGGTCTTAAAGGTGGATAGAGAGGGTGCTAGTCGGGTACTGAGGGGAAGGGCATTCCAGAGGTGTGGGGCAGTCAGCGAAAAAGGTTTAAGGCGGGAGAGGGCTTTAGATACCAAGGGGTTAGAAAGAAGACATCCTTGAGAAGAACGCAAGAGTCTGGATGGTGCATAATGAGAAATTAGGGATGAGATGTAAGGCGGGGCAGAAGAATGTAAAGCTTTAAAAGTGAGGAGAAGAATGGAGTGTGAGATGTGGGATTTGATCGGAAGCCAGGAGAGGGATTTCATGAGGGGAGATGCTGAGACAGATCTAGGAAATAGTAGAGTGATTCTGGAAGCAGCATTTAGGATGGATTGTAGGGGAGACAGGTGAGAGGCAGGAAGGCCGGACAGCAGGAGGTTACAATAATCAAGACGGGAGAGAATGAGGGCCTGAGTCAGAGTTTTAGCAGTCGAGCAAAGGAGGAAAGGGCATATCTTTGTTATATTGCGGAGGAAAAAGCGACAAGTTTTAGAAATGTTTTGAATGTGAGGGGCGAATGTGAGAGAGGAGTCGAGTGTGACCCCTGGGCAGCGTGCTTGGGCTACTGGGTGAATGATTGTAGTTCCAACAGTAATGTGGAAGGAGGTAGTAGGGCCAGGTTTGGGAGGAAGTATGATTAGCTCTGTTTTAGCCATGTTGAGTTTAAGGCGTCGGAGGGCCATCCAGGATGATATAGCAGAGAGACATTCAGAAACTTTGGTTTGTACAGCAGGTGTAAGGTCAGGTGTTGAAAAGTATATTTGTGTGTCGTCGGCATAGAGGCGATAATTAAAACCAAAATATGTTATTAGGTCACCTAGAGAGAGTGTGTACAGAGAAAAGAGAAGAGGTCCCAGTACAGAGCCCTGTGGTACCCCCACAGAGAGATCAATAGAGGAGGAGGAAGTGTTAGCAGAAGAGACACTGAAAGTATGATGGGAGAGGTAGGATGAGATCCAGGATAAAGCTTTGTTCCGAATACCAAGAGTATGGAGAATGTGGAGGAGAAGAGGGTGGTCCACTGTGTCAAATGCTGCAGAGAGGTCGAGTAATATGAGCAGAGTGTAATGACCTCTGTCTTTGGCAGCATGGAGGTCGTCAGTTATTTTAGTGAGGGCTGTTTCCGTGGAGTGAGCAGTGAGGAAGCCAGATTGTAGAGGGTCTAGGAGAGAATAGGTGTTGAGAAAATGGAGCAAGCGAGAGAGTACAAGACGTTCAAGGAGTTTTGAGGCAAAAGGCAGGAGGGAGACAGGTCGATAGTTAGAAAGACAGGTAGGGTCAAGCTTGCTGTTTTTGAGTAATGTGTTAATGACAAAAGAGTGGGGATTGGTCGACCTCCTATCTGGGTGCCAGTCTGCCCACACAGAGAGGCATATAAAGAGATATCGGGTCAGCATTGAGAACATTGGCAGGTAAGAGCGGTTCTCATTTTTGGTTTATAATTCCACCCTCCTTACCTCAGCCTCCCCATCATACTCGCCGCGCAGATTGCCCATTGTGCTGTGATTGGCCCAACTCACGGTATCTGAGCTGTGATCAGTTCTGCCCTGTTCTCCATGATTTCCTATGGAGGCTGGGAATCTGTAAAAAGGGCAGCTGATCTCAGCTCTAGAGACTTCGCTCAGGCCAGCGTGGAGAGGTTGTCATGGGAGACCAGGTACTTGTAACATCTTTTATATTTGTTCATTGATCATACATTAGGCCAAACTTAGTAGAAACAAAATGGAGTTTATTTTGGAAAACCTGCGTACAACAAGAATATATACACAATAGACAGACAACAAAAGCACACTTAATGGAGGTCTGGGGGGGTAATGTAAACTTTCCTAAGTGCTGGGCGCCGCTTGGAGTGGGCTTACCCTGACTGGAATATACCCCCGGTTCCTCTGCTTTTTCGAAAAGCGCACCTTACCTTCATCGACACAAGTCACTGGATTGTCTGGTTCCCTGCGTTGGTCATCTCCTTACATACACTCCACTAAGCTATACTTAGCATGGTGTTAGGAGGAGCGACCAATCATAGCGTGGAAACCCTATTCCACTAGAAAATAGAAACAGGGGCTCATCTCTTGGCTGATATCAGAGGAGGGTGCATGCCATGCCAGTTCGGGATGTGGGGGACAGGACATATGAATTGGCCAATGGGAAACGCACCAACATACTTCCACTTGCCCCAGTCAACACATTGCCACCTACTGAGTAGGCTCCATTAAGTCTGGCAGGCCAGAGTATCCTCCCCACAGTTTGTCTCTCTTCTCCAGACTCAGTACTCCGCCCTGCCCCGTTCACTTAGCACCACCACACCTCTCAACATCCTGTCTCCTCTTTGAACTACAGACATTATGCAGACTTGCTGGCACCTTAAGCAGCTTCCCTGTCTGACTGCACAGAGCCTTAAAATACATGTATTAAACATAAAACATATTGTAATACATGGGGAGACACATGGTTGTAAGGGATATAGGAGTGAGATATCAGGGCTCGAAAACCTGGAGTCTGGGGCACACGGGGCAGCCCAGATGTAATTTTGCACGTGTACAGGCAAATCATGCCTGCTCACGGGTAGAATAAAGGTACTACCGGTAGCTCCGGTCTCCCCAAATTCCTACAAACAAAATAATTGCATTCTTACCCAAATATCCTACCTAAAACTTACACACAGAAAGTGTCATGAGTCTGGGGTAAAGGGAACATGGAAAGTGAAAAGCAGGGGTCAATTTAACTTTCATGCAAAGATACCTGGCCCCTGGCTTACAGGGATAGGTAGCTGCCAGGGACCCAAGGGCAACCAGAGGGCTTAGCCTTTATTATATAGCCTGGTTACCCTTGCCCATCACAGAGGTACTAATAAGTCTTTAGCAAGGCTGTGCCAAAGACACCCCAAGATGAGTCTGTCTGCCTTCCTGAAGCACAACATTTAAACCAGTCTGTCAGTTTCCAACTTGCAGCCAGCACTGCCTTTGGATGTGTGGAGGGGTGGTATTGTATTTTGGGTGTGTGAGGAGGGGTATTGTATTGTAGTGTGTGTGGGGGGTATGTTTTTTGGGGGTGGGTTGTATTGTACTTTGGGTGTGGCAAAGTATTGTGGGGGGTATTGTATTTTGAGTGTGTACAGGGGATTGAGGTAGAGGGGGTTAATTTAATGATAGTGGAGGGGGGAGATTAAGTGAAGAGAGACAGACTGGGGAAGAGAAATACATGGGGAGAGGAGGGGGCCCACAAAGAGGTACGAAAGGGCGGAATAGTAAAGGGGGCTTGCAATGTCTGAAAAGGATGGGGGTTCTTGTAAGGCTACTTACATGGGTGTGGGGGCCCAGTCAAATCTCTCATCCTGTGCCCCGGTACATTTGTGTGTGGTACTGCCCAGTAGTACCTGGACTGGGCCGGTGGCAATGGGATCTGCAAGGTAGGTGTGCTGCCCCGTCTCAATACTGATATGCTGCTCGGTTCTGATTTGGGAAATTATTTCTGTATGTTCCAAAGGACCTTCCAGCGGCCCCAATCACAACTGTAACACTCTGCTCTATACCAGGGGAGATTGTCTCAAATCAGTAGGAGATAAATCCTGAACCCTACCAGGATCAACTCCCATGCTGCCCAGGCTGATCTCAAGAGTCTGCGTACCTGGATAAACCAGGGGTTCACCCAGGCCCACCAGTAGATCGTGGGTGCCATAGGGTCCTAGCACGGTCCCGAGCCTGCTACCAAAACCCCAGAGGACTTGGACTTCCAGGTATACTGGAGAGGATGACTCTGGAGCCCAAGCTGGCCTTAACCTTGGGGGGGGGGGGGGTCATCCCAGGATGGGTCTTTCCCATGAACTCTTGGGTTAGAGGGGGAGGTGTGACAGAAAGGTAACCAGGAACAAGTATTGTATTGTATGTCTTTAGTTATATAGCACCATTAATGGACATAGCGCTTCACAGTAGCAATACATGTGGTAATCAAATAAATAACAGATAATATAAATAACAGGTCATGGGAATAAGTGCTACATGCATGAACATAACATTAAGGAAGAGGAGTCCCTGCTCCGAGGAGCTAACTGTCTAATTGGTAGGTAGGGAGAACGTACATAGACAGTAGGAGGGAATTCTGGTAAGTGCGTCTGCAGGGGGCTAAGCTTTATGTAACATGTGTCCAGTAATATCCACAGTGCTATTCATACACTTCTTTAAGCAAGTGTCTTAAGGTGGGTCTTAAAGGTGGATAGAGAGGGTGCTAGTTGGGTATTGAGGGGGAAGGGCATTCCAGAGGTGTGGGGCAGTCAGTGAAAAAGGTTTAAGGCGGGAGAGGGCTTTAAATACAAAGGGGATAGAAAGAAGACATCCTTGAGAAGAATGCAAGAGTCTGGATGGTGCATAACGAGAACTTAGGGCTGAGATGTAAGGTGGGGCAGAAGAGTGTAAAGCTTTAAAAGTGACGAGGAGAATGGAGTGTGAGATGTGGGATTTGATCGGAAGCCAGGAGAGCAATTTCATGAGGGGAGATTCTGAGACAGATCTAGAAAAGAGTAGAGTGATTCTGGCAGCAGAGTTTAGGATAGATTGTAGTGGAGACAGGTGAGAGGCAGGAAGGCCAGACAGCATGAGGTTACAGTAATCAAGACGGGAGAGAATGAGGGCCTGAGTCAGAGTTTTAGCAGTCGAGCAACAGAGGAAAGGGCACATCTGTGTTATATTGCGGAGGAAAAAGCAACAAGTTTTAGATATGTTTTGAATGTGAGGGAGTAGTCGAGTGTGACCCCTAGGCAGCGTGCTTGCTCTAATGGGTGAATGATCATAGTTCCAACAGTAATGTGGAAGGAGGTAGTAGGGCCAGGTTTGGGAGGAAGTATGAGGAGTTCGGTTTTTGCCATGTTGAGTTTATGGCGGCAGAGGGCCATCCAGGATGATATAGCAAAGAGACATTCAGCAACTTTGGTTTGTACAGCAGGTGTAAGGTTGGGTGTTGAAAAGTACATGTGTGTGTCGTCAGCATAGAGGTCATATTTAAACCCAAAATATGTTATTAGGTAACCTAGAGAGAGTGTGTACAGAGAAAAGAGAAGAGGTCCCAGTACAGAGCTCAGGGGTACCCCCACAGAGAGATCAATATAGGAGGAGGAGGTGTTACCAGAAGAGACACTGAAAGTACCATGGGAGAGGTAGGATGAGATCCAGGATAGAGCTTTGTTCCGAACACCAAGAGTATGGAGAATGTGGAGGAGAAGAGGGTGGTCCACGGTGTCAAATGCTGCAGAGGTCGAGTAATATGAGCAGAGTGTAATGACCTCTGTCTTTGGCAGCATGGACATGGAGGTCATCAGCTATTTTAGTGAGGGCTGTTTCCGTGGAGTGAGCAGTGTGGAAGCCAGATTGTAGAGGGTTTAGGAGAGAATAGGTGTTGAGAAAATGGAGCAAGCAAGAGAATACAAGATGTTCAAGGAGTTTAGAGGCAAAAGGCAGGAGGGAGACAGGTCAATAGTTAGAAAAACAGGTAGGGTCAAGCTTGCTATTTTCAGTAATGGTATAACTGTATCATGTTTGAAGGAGGATGGAAAGGTTCCAGAGCAGAGGAAGGATTTAAAAATGTGTGTGGGTGTAGGGATTATAGTAGGACCAAGAGGTTTTAGGAGATGGGAGGGAATGGGTTCAAGAGAGCAAGTGGTAGAGGGAGAAGAGGCGATCAACAGCGACACATCCTCCTCTGAGACAGTGGAAAAAGAGTCAAGGAAGGCAGGAGGAGAGTTAGAAAGAGGTGTAGGATGGGAGGAAGAAACAGAGGGGGATGTTCTGACGTATGGATTCTACCTTTTCCTTAAAATAGTCAGCAAAGTCCTGAGCGGAGATGGAGGAAGGAGAGGCAGCTGAGGGTGGTTTGAGTAGAGCATCAAAGACAGAGAACCGTCGGCGTGGGTTAGACTTGTGCATTTTGATTAGTTAAGATAAGTAGACATGTTTAGCTTGCGAGAGGGCAGAGTTGAAACAGGATAGCATAAATTTGTAGTGAAGGAAGTCTGCGAGAGTATGCGATTTCCTCCAGAGGCGTTCAGAGGAACGAGTGTAGGAACGCAGCATGTGGAAATTTAGCCAGGGTCTAGGGTTAGAAGGGCGAGGGCGGCAGAGAGAAAGCGGGGCAAGAAGATCAAGAGAGGAGGACAAGGCAGAGTTGTAGTTCCTGACCAGGTTGTCAGGGTCTGTAGCAGAGCTGAGAGGAGCGTAACGTGGATTCAAAGTCAGGAAAGTGAATAGAGCGCAGGTTTCTGCAGAACCGGGGGTTAGATGGAGGTGGAGAAAGGGAGAAGCGAGATAGAATGAGATGAGGTGATGGTCAGAGAGAGGAAAAGAGGAAATGGAGAAATCGGAGATGTTTTTAGTGAAAACCAGGTCTAAGTAATGGCCATCCTTGTGGGTGCTGGCTGCAGACCACTGTTGAAGGCCAAAAGAAGAGGTTAGAGAGAGAAAGTGGGATGTCCAAGGGAGAGAGGGGCCATCAATATGACAATTGAAGTCCCCAAGGAGAAGAACAGGGGAGTCTGAGGAGAGAAAGAGAGCCAGGATTCAAAGTGAGAAAGGCAGAAGGGGGGTGAGAAGAGGTAGGTGGGCGATAAATGACCACCACATGGACAGGGAGAGAAGATCTGGACAGTGTGAGTCTCAAAGGAGGGAAAAGCAAGAGATGGAGGAATAGGCATGGTTCGGTAACGGCAGAGAGAGAGCAGGAGTCCCACGCCTCCACCCCTGCCGTCAGGACACGGAGTGTGGGAGAAAGAAAGGCCACCAAAGGAGAGCGCAGCTTCCAGAGCAGTGTCAGACTGAGTGAGCAGGTCTCAGTTATAGCAAATAGGAGCAGAGTGAGAGAGAAAGAAGTCATGCACAGAGAGGCACTTGTGAGTAAGGGAGCAAGCATTCCAAAGGGCACAGGAGAAATGGAGAGAGGAGGGAGTATGTCAGGGGATGGGTGTGAGGTTGGAGGGGTTCTCACCAGAAGGAGTAGAGGTTGTAATTGGCAGGTGAGGACGAGAGCATGTAGGAATAAGGCAGGGACCAGGATTGGGAGAGATATCCCCAGAAGCAAGGAGGAGAAGCATGGATAGAAAGAGGATGTGTGAGGATGATTTGTAGGGGTGTTTTTTAGTGCAGGGGATATAGCTGTGTGGTGTCAGAGGACGCAGGTAAGAAAGGAGTTCATGTGAACAGAGAAGTGGTAAAGGAAGGAGAGATGGAGATATATGAATGGAGTTAGAGACATACTGAGGCTGGTAAAAAGAAGTGCATAATTTGAGAAGAAGTGAACACACAGCAAATATAAATGGTAAAGGCAGCATCACAGCAGTAATGATGCAGTCTGGTATAGATGACATCCTCCTTTTCAGCGTAATTCAAATGAAGGAATCAGGGCCAGTTGGGGGTGTCCACTTCTTCTGAACTTCCTTTTAAACTTTTGTCTGCTTAATTAGCACATCTGAGGCACATTCAAACAGAAGGTTTTCTACACAGGGTGTTCCCTGCCTAGGTTTCAATGCTTAATTTAATTAAGGGTAGGATGAAACAGGATTCAAAGACAGTTTTTACCTAGCATTGTATCACTTGCATATATTATAATACACACAGCAAAGGCTTCAATGAGAGGATTTAGAGATGTTTTTTTTACCTAGCATTGTATCACTTGCATATACTGTACTATAATACACACACACAAGTATAATAAAGGTTAATACCTGGGGCTCGTCCTTACCTGGGGCTCATCTAACCATCAGACACGTTAGCTACCCTGTATTTAAAAGCCCGGTAGCCTATGCATCCTATGTAATATATACTCTTTATTCAACTGCAAGTGTAGAAATGTTTGTTTTTTTCTTTACTTTATGCAACAGTTAAGCATATCCAACGTCTGGGCATGTGGGGATGAGAAACCCTTTGTGCAGACAACATGTTTGGGGAAAATTGCTGCTGCTGTGACTGGAGAAGCAGGTGAAGTGTAGAAAGAAAGGAGAGTGGCAATTGGCGGACATCTGACTGGGGGGGGGGGGGCATCCACCATAAAAGTGGAGCATTTTTTACCTCCCCAGCCAGAGTGGTGCCAGCCAAGGGGGTAAAATCATTCCAGCCAGCTGGGGGAAGCCATTGCTGAGTCCACCCTGATAGGTGCTGCTCCCATTGACTCGTTTGTATTTCCCTCCACAGGCCCTTACATCTCTTAGCCCCACCTCATCTGATTGGCCAATTACAGATGAACCGTCACCTGCAATTCTACCATGATTTCCTATGGAAGCAGGGAATCTATGAAAGGGGAACCCAATCAGCATTCCATAGTTCACTCTGATCGCGCGTCGAAGTGAACTAAGCGGTGAGCTCCAAGACTGTGCTGGAGACACCCAGACATGAGCCTGGAAGTCTAACCCAGTGGGACATTCAAAAGAACTTTTGTACTATGAACTGTATCTTGACAGAGAAGAAGTGGAGAGCAGGACTATTAAGCATTACTTTTGAAAGGTCTCTGCTGCAAATTGTACCAGAGAAGTCTAGACGATATTTGCCTCAACAGAGAGTGGAAGCAAGTCCCGGGTAAGCCTTCAATGTGGTGCTCAGCACCTAGCCAGCTCAGATCCCTTCTGTATGCCCCTGTTTTAGTGAGAATAGCTCAATTATGTTTTTTGTTTTGAGGTTGCTGGCTCTGGCTGGAATATAAAAATTTATTGAACTGCTTTGTCCTGTCTGGTCACAGTGATAAGTTCTGGTCTCTTGTGACAGGCCATATGACACATTCTGGTGCCTGCCACGTTTGCTGGTACTTGAATGTCCTACACTTGGGGTCCAAACTAATGTAGATGAATCAGAGCATTACAGATTTTCATCAAGTAACATTTATTGTGCCATAAGGAAACACAATGTTTCGGCCTCGAACTGGCTTTTATCAAGTGAAAGGCCAGTTAGAGGCAAAAACAATGTGTTTCGTTATGGCACAATACATTTAGCTTGATGAAAATCCATAGAGCTATGTTTCAGCTACATTCGTTTTGATTAATTCTGGATTATTGGCAGGCAGTCCGTGGAACCAGGACCACAGATATTAGTATCAGATTTTTCCCCCTCATTTTATGGTGTGTAGTATTTACCCTATTTTTCACTACACATGTGGTCCCAACCTTTTTGTGTCCAAGGCGCACACTTGAGAGTCCAGGAGAGTAGCAGGCAGCAACCAATTAACATACAAACACACAATTACCTTGGGGGTGGCCTCCAGTGTCACAGATGCGGAAGTTGTGCCCGACGTCCAGAGCAGAAGGAAAGAGCAAGAAGCAAAACAGCTGTTGGCGGCACTGCGGCAAGCTACTCACTGGCAGCCGGCAAGCTACCCGTAGCTCACGATCAACATGTTTGCGACCCCTGATCTATGAAATGGCTAGTCACGGCCACCCACAAATGCTTGGCAGGCATCTTGGTGCGCGTTTGGGACCCCTGGCATATAGACAGGCAGCCTTACATCTATAGACTCAAACAAAAATGCAAACTCGTTCAGCAATGCACTGAACTTATCAAAGTTTAGTGAATAGGCCCCAAAGTGTCTAATAACCACACAAAGGATACCATAAATATTCACACCACTGTTGGTTGGGTAAAATGGAAGTCTTCTTGCCTCAGACTTTTATTCAATGTTTAGAGAGTTGAGTTTCTCCTATAGAAGGTCCAATGTGACAAAGCTTTTTATGGACATTGTGTTTGACTTTGAGAAGGGCCTTTATGCTTGTAAATCCTGGCTCTAAGGCCCGGATGTTTAGATCACTTGTTTGTGGCTCTAGCCAGTAGCACAATCTTAGCTAGTAGCACAATCTGGAGGCTGACAAAATTCAGGGCCTCAGATACACAACTCTAAACTTAGTGGTCACATTTCGTCTCACACAAGTCTGCTTCCACGTTTACTTCTTCAGAGCGTCCTCTTTTTTTTCAGCCTCCAGATATTATTTCATTTAGACAAGGATCCTGGTATTCAGACCCACATACCTCTCTCTGAAAGTGCATGCTCACCCTGCCACAATTCTTGCAAAGGACACCAGAAAAAATAGCATTGAAATTATAAGGTAGAGTGACCATGTAAGTCTGCCAGGATCTTCAGGGAAACATACAAGTGTATTATGCAAAGTAGTAGACTGTCAGGTTTGTGCTCACCACAAACCAGGACTGGACTGCAGGGCTGAGGTGGGGATGGTTATACACCAACCTTAGACCACAAAGACGGGTCCGGAGTGCGAATTCCGTGGTCAAACGTAGCCGGGTCAGGATTGGAGAAGTCAGGGTTAACAATATATATCCAGGCCGGGGTTAGGGCAGGCGGCATAGGTGTAAGGAATCCGTTCCTGGGTTTGGTGGAAACCCTTTCCTTACAGAACTGTGCTGTTTCCAGACAACCTCCCCTCACATCCACCTGTGCTGGCAATTAGTGTCGCCCTGCCTTGGCTTGGTGCTCTCTCATTGGAGGAATGCCCTCACACCTCTCTCACTGGCCTTCTTATACTCGGCTCTCACACGTCCTCAGTGCCGAGCATAGTTCTTTCTCTTAGAATGTAATTGAAGTGTTCGGTCCAGTTTCTGCTATTTCCCAACCACCCATTTCAGAGACAAGCACAATGTCCTTGGACCCCATGGAAAACACCCAGTCTGACTCCTCAAGTACTCTCGGCAGTGTCCAGTATACCTTCCTCGGACTCCGGTGCTGTACTTAGTATAACCACTGTTGCTGTTCAATCCTTTGGTTCAGGAACAAACTGTTTCTCCACTGATTTTCCCACAGCTTAAGTGATAACCAAGAATGACTTTAAGCTCCTCACTGCTGAGAACACTTTTTTCTTCCTAACTTCCCTATTACTCCACGCTTAGCCTTAGAGTCTGGCATTCCGACTCCTCAGATAATACTCTCTCGCTGTTTTTCCCACAGTATTCGAGGTATCCGCTACAGACTACATGGCTGCTACAACCAACTAAGGGTTATCTCTCTTGGAATCTTCTGTAGTGACTGTTTATCCTACAGATTCAAAGGACCCAGGGTTCAAAACCGAGTTACACTTCTCTGATTTTTCCACAATATTTGGGGTACCTACTACAGATCGCTCTACTTCAGCTGCAAACTCAGGCTTACCTTCCAGTGAGGTTTCGCTAGTACCTAATGTATCTACTGCTTTCAAGGACCCTGTGTTCGAAATAGAGATATCTGATACTGTCTCCCCAAAAATGTCGCGTGAAGCCTCTGACTCTGGGACTTCCACTCCTCAGTCAAGTTCATGTTCTCCCGATCCTTCCTCTGTGCTTGAAATACCCAGTTCTAAATACAAGACTTCTGTTTCTAAATCAGGTTTACTGCTCACCTTGCTTCCTGCTGTACCGGATAAAGTCTGTATGGATCCAAGCTTTCTCACTTTGCTAGCAGATCCTATGCCCGCAGGGCCCCGTGTGGCGGCTGAGGTGTTTCCTCTGGATTTCATGTTGCCCTCGCCAAAGATTGAAACACCCCTATTGGACTGTTTCACCCCTGTGGTGTCCGTTCCTGTTTCTTGTCCTCCCACGGTGCATACGGGCATGTTTTTCTCTGCTTGTTCTTTGGTGCCTACTGCTCCCTTCCCGGATGTCCAGACTTCGGACCGGATGCTTCGTAGACTTCAGATGCCCAGGAATGCTGACCTATCGTTTGCCAGTGCCACGGCAGGAAACTACTTAAATACTATAACCTCCACTTTTGACTTCTTTGGGGGAACAGGCCTGGACTGTACCAAAGGGGTTGCGTCAATATCTTGCAGTGAACCCTCCAGCCCTATACCCTTACTAACAACGGTCCGGAATTCCTGGGGAGCAAAATATTCTCTCAAGCTTCTACGTACCGATTCCAGCAAAAACATTGCCTGTCCAGAAGGCCTCTCTGCTATATCCGACCAACAATCAGTGCTTTTGTCCTATACTCTCGGACTATTACTAGGGACCAGGCACCTGGCTGGTGTACTTTGGACTTCCCTGTTCGGGAATCACCTGCTTTTCCACAGCTCTGGATTTCCAAGACATTTTGTGTTGCTTTCCATATACCAAGTATTGCAGTGCTACTGCTCTCTGATCTAAAGATGGCGCTTGCCAATGATTTGTGGGATTATGGATCTACTCCTCGCCAAGACAGTTCAGGGACAATGATATGTCTCCCAGATCTATGAGTGGTCCTGTTCGCCCAGAGTTCT